>NW_028257456.1:0-136573 GCF_982258835.1 Parasteatoda tepidariorum
ACCCTACCACAGGAAATAATTATAGGTCAATTAGGGGGTACACTATGTATATTTTAAATAGTGCATTAAAACAAGGAATACGAAGACACTTTTCTATGTTAACTAACGGCACGGTATCGAACCTTAAATTGACCTATAATTTTTAAATTGTACCACGTATTATATTACAGGGTAATAGTGTACCTACCACAGGAAATAATTATAGGTCAATTAGGTGGTACACAGCGTGACCCTAAAATTTACTATGTATGCCTATGCGAAATAGAGTGTTCTGAGAAGCTTAAAATGAAGAAATAAGCGTTCTAAAATGCTTTAAAATTCAAAGACATCTTTCAATGGTTAACTAACGCAAGGCGCAATATCAGACCTTAATATTGACCCATAATATTTAATTCGACCAGGTATTATATTACAGGGTAATAGTGTACCCTACCACAGGAAATAATTATAGGTCAATTAGGGGGTACACTATGTATATTTTAAATAGTGCATTAAAACAGGAAATACGAAGACACTTTTCTATGTTAACTAACGGCACGGTATCGGACCTTAATATTGACCTATAATTTTTAAATTGGACCACGTATTATATTACAGGGTTATAGTGTACCCATCACAGGAAATAATTATAGGCCAATAGGGGTACACAGAGAGACCCTAAAGTTTACTATGTATGCCTAAGCGAATAAAGTGTTCTGAGAAGCTTAAAATGAGGAAATAAGCGTTCTAAATGCTTAAAAATTCAAAGACATTTTTCTATGTTAACTAACGGCACGGTATCGGACCTTAATATTGACCTATAATTTTTAAATTGGACCACGTATTATATTAGAGGGTAATAGTGTACCCTACCACAGGAAATAATTATAGGTCTTTTAGGGGGTACACAGCGTGACCCTAAATTTTACTATGTATGCCTATGCGAAATAGAGTGTTCTAGAAGCTTAAAATGAAGAAATAAGCGTTCTAAAATGCTTTAAAAATTCAAAGACATCTTTCAATGGTTAACTAACGCAAGGCGCAATATCAAACCTTAATATTGACCCATAATATTTAAATTGAACCAGGTATTGTATTACAGGGTAATAGTGTACCCTACCACAGGAAATAATTATAGTCAATTAGGGGGTACACTATGTATATTTTAAATAGTGCATTAAAACAAGGAAATACGAAGACATTTTTCAATGTTAACTAACGGCACGTATCGGAACTTAATATTGACCTATAAATTTAAATTGGACCCCGTTATTATATTACAGGGTAATAGTGTGCCCTACCACAGGAAATAATTATAGGTCATTTAGGGGGTTACACAGCGTGACCCTAAATTTTACTAGTATGCCTATGCGAAATAGAGTGCTCTGAGAAGCTTAAAATGAAGAAATAAGCGTTCTAAAATGCTTTAAAAATTCAAAGACATTTTTCTATGTTAACTAACGGCACGGTATCGGACCTTATTATTGACCTATAATTTTTAAATTGAACAGGTATTATATTACAGGGTAATAGTGTAACCCAACCAAAGGAAATAATTATAGGTCAATTAGGGGGTACACAGCGTGACCCTAAAGTTTACTATGTATGCCTATGCGAAATAAATTGTTCTGAGAAGCTAAAATGAGGAAATAAGCGTTCTAAATGCTTTAAAAATTCAAAGACATTTTTCTATGTTAACTAACGGCACGGTATCGGACCTTAATATTGACCTATAATTTTAAATTGGACCACGTATTATATTACAGGGTAATAGTGTACCCTACCACAGGATATAATTATAGGTCATTTAGGGGGTACACAGCGTGACCCTAAATTTTTACTATGTATGCCTATGCGAAATAGAGTGTTCTGAGATGCTTAAAATGAAGAAATAAGCGTTCTAAAATGCTTTAAAAATAATAGGTATTATATTACAGGGTAATAATGTACCCTACCACAGGAAATAATTATAGGTCAATTAGGGGGTACACTATGTATATTTTAAATAGTGCATTAAAACAAGGAAATACGAAGACACTTTTCTATGTTAACTAACGGCACGGTATCGGACCTTAATATTGACCTATAATTTTTAAATTGTACCACGTATTATATTACAGGGTAATAGTGTACCTTACCACAGGAAATATTTATAGGTCAATTAGGTGGTACACAGCGTGACCCTAAAATTTACTATGTATGCCTATGCGAAATAGAGTGTTCTGAGAAGCTTAAAATGAAGAAATAAGCGTTCTAAAATGCTTTAAAAATTCAAAGACATCTTTCAATGGTTAACTAACGCAAGGCGCAATATCAGACCTTAATATTGACCCACAATATTTAAATTGGACCAGGTATTATATTACAGGGTAATAGTGTACCCTACCACAGGAAATAATTATAGGTCAATTAGGGGGTACACTATGTATATTTTAAATAGTGCATTAAAACAAGGAAATACAAAGACACTTTTCTATGTTAACTAACGGCACGGTATCGGACCTTAATATTGACCTATAATTTTTAAATTGGACCACGTATTATATTACAGGGTTATAGTGTACCCTACCACAGGAAATAATTATAGGTCAATTAGGGGGTACACAGCGTGACCCTAAAGTTTACTATGTATGCCTATGCGAAATAAATTGTTCTGAGAAGCTTAAAATGAGGAAATAAGCGTTCTAAAATGCTTTAAAAATTCAAAGACATTTTTCTATGTTAACTAACGGCACGGTATCGGACCTTAATATTGACCTATAATTTTTAAATTGGACCACGTATTATATTACAGGGTAATAGTGTACCCTACCACAGGATATAATTATAGGTCATTTAGGGGGTACACAGCGTGACCCTAAATTTTACTATGTATGCCTATGCGAAATAGAGTGTTCTGAGATGCTTAAAATGAAGAAATAAGCGTTCTAAAATGCTTTAAAAATTCAAAGACATTTTTCTATGTTAACTAACGGCACGGTATCGGACCTTATTATTGACCTATAATTTTTAAATTGAACCAGGTATTATATTACAGGGTAATAGTGTACCCAAACCAAAGGAAATAATTATAGGTCAATTAGGGGGTACACAGCGTGACCCTAAAGTTTACTATGTATGCCTATGCGAAATAAATTGTTCTGAGAAGCTTAAAATGAGGAAATAAGCGTTCTAAAATGCTTTAAAAATTCAAAGACATTTTTCTATGTTAACTAACGGCACGGTATCGGACCTTAATATTGACCTATAATTTTTAAATTGGACCACGTATTATATTACAGGGTAATAGTGTACCCTACCACAGGATATAATTATAGGTCATTTAGGGGGTACACAGCGTGACCCTAAATTTTACTATGTATGCCTATGCGAAATAGAGTGTTCTGAGATGCTTAAAATGAAGAAATAAGCGTTCTAAAATGCTTTAAAAATTCAAAGACATCTTTCAATGGTTAACTAACGCAAGGCGCAATATCTGACCTTAATATTGACCCATAATATTTAAATTGGAATAGGTATTATATTACAGGGTAATAATGTACCCTACCACAGGAAATAATTATAGGTCAATTAGGGGGTACACTATGTATATTTTAAATAGTGCATTAAAACAAGGAAATACGAAGACACTTTTCTATGTTAACTAACGGCACGGTATCGGACCTTAATATTGACCTATAATTTTTAAATTGTACCACGTATTATATTACAGGGTAATAGTGTACCTTACCACAGGAAATATTTATAGGTCAATTAGGTGGTACACAGCGTGACCCTAAAATTTACTATGTATGCCTATGCGAAATAGAGTGTTCTGAGAAGCTTAAAATGAAGAAATAAGCGTTCTAAAATGCTTTAAAAATTCAAAGACATCTTTCAATGGTTAACTAACGCAAGGCGCAATATCAGACCTTAATATTGACCCACAATATTTAAATTGGACCAGGTATTATATTACAGGGTAATAGTGTACCCTACCACAGGAAATAATTATAGGTCAATTAGGGGGTACACTATGTATATTTTAAATAGTGCATTAAAACAAGGAAATACAAAGACACTTTTCTATGTTAACTAACGGCACGGTATCGGACCTTAATATTGACCTATAATTTTTAAATTGGACCACGTATTATATTACAGGGTTATAGTGTACCCTACCACAGGAAATAATTATAGGTCAATTAGGGGGTACGCAGAGTGACCCTAAAGTTTTCTATGTATGCCTATGCGAAATGAAGTGTTCTGAGAAGCTTAAAATGAGGAAATAAGCGTTCTAAAATGCTTTAAAAATTCAAAGACATTTTTCTATGCTAACTAACGGCACGGTATCGGACCTTAATATTGACCTATAATTTTTAAATTGGACCACCTATTATATTACAGGGTAATAGTGTACCCTACCACAGGAAATAATTATAGGTCAATTAGGGGGTACACAGCGTGACCCTAAAGTTTACTATGTATGCCTATGCGAAATAAAGTGTTCTGAGAAGCTTAAAATGAGGAAATAAGCGTTCTAAAATGCTTTAAGAATTCAAAGACATTTTTCTATGTTAACTAACGGCACGGTATCGGACCTTAATATTGACCTATAATTTTTAAATTGGACCACGCATTACATTACAGGGTAATAGTGTACCCTACCACAGGATATAATTATAGGTCATTTAGGGGGTACACAGCGTGACCCTAAATTTTACTATGTATGCCTATGCGAAATAGAGTGTTCTGAGATGCTTAAAATGAAGAAATAAGCGTTCTAAAATGCTTTAAAAATTCAAAGACATCTTTCAATGGTTAACTAACGCAAGGCGCAATATCAGACCTTAATATTGACCCATAATATTTAAATTGGAATAGGTATTGTATTACAGGGTAATAGTGTACCCTACCACAGGAAATAATTATAGGTCAATTAGGGGGTACACTATGTATATTTTAAATAGTGCATTAAAACAAGGAAATACGAAGACACTTTTCTATGTTAACTAACGTCACGGTATCGGAACTTAATATTGACCTATAATTTTTAAATTGGACCACGTATTATATTACAGGGTTATAGTGTACCCTACCACAGGAAATAATTATAGGTCAATAAGGGGGTACACAGAGAGACCCTAAAGTTTACTATGTATGTATATGCGAAATAAAGTGTTCTGAGAAGCTTAAAATGAGGAAATAAGCGTTCTAAAATGCTTTAAAAATTCAAAGACATTTTTCAATGTTAACTAACGGCACGGTATCGGACCTTAATATTGACCTATAATTTTTAAATTGGACCACGTATTATATTAGAGGGTAATAGTGTACCCTACCACAGGAAATAATTATAGGTCATTTAGGGGGTACGCAGCGTGACCCTAAATTTTACTATGTATGCCTATGCGAAATAGAGTGTTCTGAGAAGCTTAAAATGAAGAAATAAGCGTTCTAAAATGCTTTAAAAATTCAAAGACATCTTTCAATGGTTAACTAACGCAAGGCGCAATATCAGACCTTAATATTGACCCATAATATTTAAATTGGACCAGGTATTATATTACAGGGTAATAGTGTACCCTACCACAGGAAATAATTATAGGTCAATTAGGGGGTACACTATGTATATTTTAAATAGTGCATTAAAACAAGGAAATACGAAGACACTTTTCTATGTTAACTAACGGCACGGTATCGGACCTTAATATTGACCTATAATTTTTAAATTGGACCACGTAATATATTACAGGGTTATAGTGTACCCTACCACAGGAAATAATTATAGGTCATTTAGGGGGTATACAGCGTGACCCTAAATTTTACTATGTATGCCTATGCGAAATAGAGTGCTCTGAGAAGCTTAAAATGAAGAAATAAGCGTTCTAAAATGCTTTAAAAATTCAAAGACATCTTTCAATGGTTAACTAACGCAAGGCGCAATATCAGACCTTAATATTGACCCATAATATTTAAATTGGACCAGGTATTATATTACAGGGTAATAGTGTACCCCACCAAAGGAAATAATTATAGGTCAATTAGGGGGTACACTATGTATATTTTAAATAGTGCATTAAAACAAGGAAATACGAAGACACTTTTCTATGTTAACTAACGGCACGGTATCGGACCTTAATATTGACCTATAATTTTTAAATTGTACCACGTATTATATTACAGGGTAATAGTGTACCTTACCACAGGAAATATTTATAGGTCAATTAGGTGGTACACAGCGTGACCCTAAAATTTACTATGTATGCCTATGCGAAATAGAGTGTTCTGAGAAGCTTAAAATGAAGAAATAAGCGTTCTAAAATGCTTTAAAAATTCAAAGACATCTTTCAATGGTTAACTAACGCAAGGCGCAATATCAGACCTTAATATTGACCCACAATATTTAAATTGGACCAGGTATTATATTACAGGGTAATAGTGTACCCTACCACAGGAAATAATTATAGGTCAATTAGGGGGTACACTATGTATATTTTAAATAGTGCATTAAAACAAGGAAATACAAAGACACTTTTCTATGTTAACTAACGGCACGGTATCGGACCTTAATATTGACCTATAATTTTTAAATTGGACCACGTATTATATTACAGGGTTATAGTGTACCCTACCACAGGAAATAATTATAGGTCAATTAGGGGGTACGCAGAGTGACCCTAAAGTTTTCTATGTATGCCTATGCGAAATGAAGTGTTCTGAGAAGCTTAAAATGAGGAAATAAGCGTTCTAAAATGCTTTAAAAATTCAAAGACATTTTTCTATGCTAACTAACGGCACGGTATCGGACCTTAATATTGACCTATAATTTTTAAATTGGACCACCTATTATATTAAAGGGTAATAGTGTACCCTACCACAGGAAATAATTATAGGTCAATTAGGGGGTACACAGCGTGACCCTAAAGTTTACTATGTATGCCTATGCGAAATAAAGTGTTCTGAGAAGCTTAAAATGAGGAAATAAGCGTTCTAAAATGCTTTAAGAATTCAAAGACATTTTTCTATGTTAACTAACGGCACGGTATCGGACCTTAATATTGACCTATAATTTTTAAATTGGACCACGCATTATATTACAGGGTAATAGTGTACCCTACCACAGGATATAATTATAGGTCATTTAGGGGGTACACAGCGTGACCCTAAATTTTACTATGTATGCCTATGCGAAATAGAGTGTTCTGAGATGCTTAAAATGAAGAAATAAGCGTTCTAAAATGCTTTAAAAATTCAAAGACATCTTTCAATGGTTAACTAACGCAAGGCGCAATATCAGACCTTAATATTGACCCATAATATTTAAATTGGAATAGGTATTGTATTACAGGGTAATAGTGTACCCTACCACAGGAAATAATTATAGGTCAATTAGGGGGTACACTATGTATATTTTAAATAGTGCATTAAAACAAGGAAATACGAAGACACTTTTCTATGTTAACTAACGTCACGGTATCGGAACTTAATATTGACCTATAATTTTTAAATTGGACCACGTATTATATTACAGGGTTATAGTGTACCCTACCACAGGAAATAATTATAGGTCAATAAGGGGGTACACAGAGAGACCCTAAAGTTTACTATGTATGTATATGCGAAATAAAGTGTTCTGAGAAGCTTAAAATGAGGAAATAAGCGTTCTAAAATGCTTTAAAAATTCAAAGACATTTTTCAATGTTAACTAACGGCACGGTATCGGACCTTAATATTGACCTATAATTTTTAAATTGGACCACGTATTATATTAGAGGGTAATAGTGTACCCTACCACAGGAAATAATTATAGGTCATTTAGGGGGTACGCAGCGTGACCCTAAATTTTACTATGTATGCCTATGCGAAATAGAGTGTTCTGAGAAGCTTAAAATGAAGAAATAAGCGTTCTAAAATGCTTTAAAAATTCAAAGACATCTTTCAATGGTTAACTAACGCAAGGCGCAATATCAGACCTTAATATTGACCCATAATATTTAAATTGGACAAGGTATTATATTACAGGGTAATAGTGTACCCTACCACAGGAAATAATTATAGGTCAATTAGGGGGTACACTATGTATATTTTAAATAGTGCATTAAAACAAGGAAATACGAAGACACTTTTCTATGTTAACTAACGGCACGGTATCGGACCTTAATATTGACCTATAATTTTTAAATTGGACCACGTAATATATTACAGGGTTATAGTGTACCCTACCACAGGAAATAATTATAGGTCATTTAGGGGGTATACAGCGTGACCCTAAATTTTACTATGTATGCCTATGCGAAATAGAGTGCTCTGAGAAGCTTAAAATGAAGAAATAAGCGTTCTAAAATGCTTTAAAAATTCAAAGACATCTTTCAATGGTTAACTAACGCAAGGCGCAATATCAGACCTTAATATTGACCCATAATATTTAAATTGGACCAGGTATTATATTACAGGGTAATAGTGTACCCCACCAAAGGAAATAATTATAGGTCAATTAGGGGGTACACAGCGTGACCCTAAAGTTTACTATGTATGCCTATGCGAAATAAAGTGTTCTGAGAAGCTTAAAATGAGGAAATAAGCGTTCTAAAATGCTTTAAAAATTCAAAGACATTTTTCTATGTTAACTAACGGCACGGTATCGGACCTTAATATTGACCTATAATTTTTAAATTGGACCACGTATTATATTACAGGGTAATAGTGTACCCTACCACAGGATATAATTATAGGTCATTTAGGGGGTACACAGCGTGACCCTAAATTTTACTATGTATGCCTATGCGAAATAGAGTGTTCTGAGATGCTTAAAATGAAGAAATAAGCGTTCTAAAATGCTTTAAAAATTCAAAGACATCTTTCAATGGTTAACTAACGCAAGGAGCAATATCAGACCTTAATATTGACCCAAAATATTTAAATTGGAATAGGTATTATATTACAGGGTAATAGTGTACCCTACCACAGGAAATAATTATAGGTCAATTAGGGGGTACACTATGTATATTTTAAATAGTGCATTAAAACAAGGAAATACGAAGACACTTTTCTATGTTAACTAACGTCACGGTATCGGAACTTAATATTGACCTATAATTTTTAAATTGGACCACGTATTATATTACAGGGTTATAGTGTACCCTACCACAGGAAATAATTATAGGTCAATTAGGGGGTACACAGAGAGACCCTAAAGTTTACTATGTATGTATATGCGAAATAAAGTGTTCTGAGAAGCTTAAAATGAGGAAATAAGCGTTCTAAAATGCTTTAAAAATTCAAAGACATTTTTCAATGTTAACTAACGGCACGGTATCGGACCTTAATATTGACCTATAATTTTTAAATTGGACCACGTATTATATTACAGGGTAATAGTGTACCCTACCACAGGAAATAATTATAGGTCATTTAGGGGGTACACAGCGTGACCCTAAATTTTACTATGTATGCTTATGCGAAATAGAGTGTTCTGAGAAGCTTAAAATAAAGAAATAAGCGTTCTAAAATGCTTTAAAAATTCAAAGACATCTTTCAATGGTTAACTAGCGCAAGGCGCAATATCAGACCTTAATATTGACCCATAATATTTAAATTGGACCAGGTATTATATTACAGGGTAATAGTGTACCCTACCACAGGAAATAATTATAGGTCAATTAGGGGGTACACTATGTATATTTTAAATAGTGCATTAAAACAAGGAAATACGAAGACACTTTTCTACGTTAACTAACGGCACGGTATAGGACCTTAATATTGACCTATAATTTTTAAATTGGACCACGTATTATATTACAGGGTAATAGTGTACCCTACCACAGGAAATAATTATAGGTCATTTAGGGGGTACACAGCGTGACCCTAAATTTTACTATGTATGCTTATGCGAAATAGAGTGTTCTGAGAAGCTTAAAATGAAGAAATAAGCGTTCTAAAATGCTTTAAAAATTCAAAGACATCTTTCAATGTTTAACTAGCGCAAGGCGCAATATCAGACCTTAATATTGACCCATAATATTTAAATTGGACCAGGTATTATATTACAGGGTAATAGTGTACCCTACCACAGGAAATAATTATAGGTCAATTAGGGGGTACACTATGTATATTTTAAATAGTGCATTAAAACAAGGAAATACGAAGACACTTTTCTATGTTAACTAACGGCACGGTATCGGACCTTAATATTGACCTATAATTTTTAAATTGTACCACGTATTATATTACAAGGTAATAGTGTACCTTACCACAGGAAATAATTATAGGTTAATTAGGTGGTACACAGCGTGACCCTAAAATTTACTATGTATGCCTATGCGAAATAGAGTGTTCTGAGAAGCTTAAAATGAGGAAATAAGCGTTCTAAAATGCTTTAAAAATTCAAAGACATTTTTCTATGTTAACTAACGGCACGGTATCGGACCTTAATATTGACCTATAATTTTTAAATTGGACCACGTATTATATTAGAGGGTAATAGTGTACCCTACCACAGGAAATAATTATAGGTCATTTAGGGGGTACACAGCGTGACCCTAAATTTTACTATGTATGCCTATGCGAAATAGAGTGTTCTGAGAAGCTTAAAATGAAGAAATAAGCGTTCTAAAATGCTTTAAAAATTCAAAGACATCTTTCAATGGTTAACTAACGCAAGGCGCAATATCAAACCTTAATATTGACCCATAATATTTAAATTGAACCAGGTATTGTATTACAGGGTAATAGTGTACCCTACCACAGGAAATAATTATAGGTCAATTAGGGGGTACACTATGTATATTTTAAATAGTGCATTAAAACAAGGAAATACGAAGACATTTTTCAATGTTAACTAACGGCACGGTATCGGAACTTAATATTGACCTATAATTTTTAAATTGGACCACGTATTATATTACAGGGTAATAGTGTGCCCTACCACAGGAAATAATTATAGGTCATTTAGGGGGTACACAGCGTGACCCTAAATTTTACTATGTATGCCTATGCGAAATAGAGTGCTCTGAGAAGCTTAAAATGAAGAAATAAGCGTTCTAAAATGCTTTAAAAATTCAAAGACATTGTTCTATGTTAACTAACGGCACGGTATCGGACCTTATTATTGACCTATAATTTTTAAATTGAACAGGTATTATATTACAGGGTAATAGTGTACCCAAACCAAAGGAAATAATTATAGGTCAATTAGGGGGTACACAGCGTGACCCTAAAGTTTACTATGTATGCCTATGCGAAATAAATTGCTCTGAGAAGCTTAAAATGAGGAAATAAGCGTTCTAAAATGCTTTAAAAATTCAAAGACATTTTTCTATGTTAACTAACGGCACGGTATCGGATCTTAATATTGACCTATAATTTTTAAATTGGACCACGTATTATATTACAGGGTAATAGTGTACCCTACCACAGGATATAATTATAGGTCATTTAGGGGGTACACAGCGTGACCCTAAATTTTACTATGTATGCCTATGCGAAATAGAGTGTTCTGAGATGCTTAAAATGAAGAAATAAGCGTTCTAAAATGCTTTAAAAATTCAAAGACATCTTTCAATGGTTAACTAACGCAAGGCGCAATATCTGACCTTAATATTGACCCATAATATTTAAATTGGAATAGGTATTATATTACAGGGTAATAATGTACCCTACCACAGGAAATAATTATAGGTCAATTAGGGGGTACACTATGTATATTTTAAATAGTGCATTAAAACAAGGAAATACGAAGACACTTTTCTATGTTAACTAACGGCACGGTATCGGACCTTAATATTGACCTATAATTTTTAAATTGTACCACGTATTATATTACAGGGTAATAGTGTACCTTACCACAGGAAATATTTATAGGTCAATTAGGTGGAACACAGCGTGACCCTAAAATTTACTATGTATGCCTATGCGAAATAGAGTGTTCTGAGAAGCTTAAAATGAAGAAATAAGCGTTCTAAAATGCTTTAAAAATTCAAAGACATCTTTCAATGGTTAACTAACGCAAGGCGCAATATCAGACCTTAATATTGACCCACAATATTTAAATTGGACCAGGTATTATATTACAGGGTAATAGTGTACCCTACCACAGGAAATAATTATAGGTCAATTAGGGGGTACACTATGTATATTTTAAATAGTGCATTAAAACAAGGAAATACAAAGACACTTTTCTATGTTAACTAACGGCACGGTATCGGACCTTAATATTGACCTATAATTTTTAAATTGGACCACGTATTATATTACAGGGTTATAGTGTACCCTACCACAGGAAATAATTATAGGTCAATTAGGGGGTACGCAGAGTGACCCTAAAGTTTTCTATGTATGCCTATGCGAAATGAAGTGTTCTGAGAAGCTTAAAATGAGGAAATAAGCGTTCTAAAATGCTTTAAAAATTCAAAGACATTTTTCTATGCTAACTAACGGCACGGTATCGGACCTTAATATTGACCTATAATTTTTAAATTGGACCACCTATTATATTACAGGGTAATAGTGTACCCTACCACAGGAAATAATTATAGGTTAATTAGGTGGTACACAGCGTGACCCTAAAATTTACTATGTATGCCTATGCGAAATAGAGTGTTCTGAGAAGCTTAAAATGAGGAAATAAGCGTTCTAAAATGCTTTAAAAATTCAAAGACATTTTTCTATGTTAACTAACGGCACGGTATCGGACCTTAATATTGACCTATAATTTTTAAATTGGACCACGTATTATATTAGAGGGTAATAGTGTACCCTACCACAGGAAATAATTATAGGTCATTTAGGGGGTACACAGCGTGACCCTAAATTTTACTATGTATGCCTATGCGAAATAGAGTGTTCTGAGAAGCTTAAAATGAAGAAATAAGCGTTCTAAAATGCTTTAAAAATTCAAAGACATCTTTCAATGGTTAACTAACGCAAGGCGCAATATCAAACCTTAATATTGACCCATAATATTTAAATTGAACCAGGTATTGTATTACAGGGTAATAGTGTACCCTACCACAGGAAATAATTATAGGTCAATTAGGGGGTACACTATGTATATTTTAAATAGTGCATTAAAACAAGGAAATACGAAGACATTTTTCAATGTTAACTAACGGCACGGTATCGGAACTTAATATTGACCTATAATTTTTAAATTGGACCACGTATTATATTACAGGGTAATAGTGTGCCCTACCACAGGAAATAATTATAGGTCATTTAGGGGGTACACAGCGTGACCCTAAAGTTTTCTATGTATGCCTATGCGAAATGAAGTGTTCTGAGAAGCTTAAAATGAGGAAATAAGCGTTCTAAAATGCTTTAAAAATTCAAAGACATTTTTCTATGCTAACTAACGGCACGGTATCGGACCTTAATATTGACCTATAATTTTTAAATTGGACCACCTATTATATTACAGGGTAATAGTGTACCCTACCACAGGAAATAATTATAGGTCAATTAGGGGGTACACAGCGTGACCCTAAAGTTTACTATGTATGCCTATGCGAAATAAAGTGTTCTGAGAAGCTTAAAATGAGGAAATAAGCGTTCTAAAATGCTTTAAAAATTCAAAGACATTTTTCTATGTTAACTAACGGCACGGTATCGGACCTTAATATTGACCTATAATTTTTAAATTGGACCACGCATTATATTACAGGGTAATAGTGTACCCTACCACAGGATATAATTATAGGTCATTTAGGGGGTACACAGCGTGACCCTAAATTTTACTATGTATGCCTATGCGAAATAGAGTGTTCTGAGATGCTTAAAATGAAGAAATAAGCGTTCTAAAATGCTTTAAAAATTCAAAGACATCTTTCAATGGTTAACTAACGCAAGGCGCAATATCAGACCTTAATATTGACCCATAATATTTAAATTGGAATAGGTATTGTATTACAGGGTAATAGTGTACCCTACCACAGGAAATAATTATAGGTCAATTAGGGGGTACACTATGTATATTTTAAATAGTGCATTAAAACAAGGAAATACGAAGACACTTTTCTATGTTAACTAACGTCACGGTATCGGAACTTAATATTGACCTATAATTTTTAAATTGGACCACGTATTATATTACAGGGTTATAGTGTACCCTACCACAGGAAATAATTATAGGTCAATTAGGGGGTACACAGAGAGAACCTAAAGTTTACTATGTATGTATATGCGAAATAAAGTGTTCTGAGAAGCTTAAAATGAGGAAATAAGCGTTCTAAAATGCTTTAAAAATTCAAAGACATTTTTCAATGTTAACTAACGGCACGGTATCGGACCTTAATATTGACCTATAATTTTTAAATTGGACCACGTATTATACTACAGGGTAATAGTGTACCCTACCACAGGAAATAATTATAGGTCATTTAGGGGGTACACAGCGTGACCCTAAATTTTACTATGTATGCTTATGCGAAATAGAGTGTTCTGAGAAGCTTAAAATAAAGAAATAAGCGTTCTAAAATGCTTTAAAATTTCAAAGACATCTTTCAATGGTTAACTAGCGCAAGGCGCAATATCAGACCTTAATATTGACCCATAATATTTAAATTGGACCAGGTATTATATTACAGGGTAATAGTGTACCCTACCACAGGAAATAATTATAGGTCAATTAGGGGGTACACTATGTATATTTTAAATAGTGCATTAAAACAAGGAAATACGAAGACACTTTTCTATGTTAACTAACTGCACGGTATCGGACCTTAAAATTGACCTATAATTTTTAAATTGTACCACGTATTATATTACAGGGTAATAGTGTACCTTACCACAGGAAATAATTATAGGTCAATTAGGTGGTACACAGCGTGACCCTAAAATTTACTATGTATGCCTATGCGTAATAGAGTGTTCTGAGAAGCTTAAAATGAAGAAATAAGCGTTCTAAAATGCTTTAAAAATTCAAAGACATCTTTCAATGGTTAACTAACGCAAGGCGCAATATCAGACCTTAATATTGACCCATAATATTTAAATTGGACCAGGTATTATATTACAGGGTAATAGTGTACCCTACCACAGGAAATAATTATAGGTCATTTAGGGGGTACACTATGTATATTTTAAATAGTGCATTAAAACAAGGAAATACGAAGACACTTTTCTATGTTAACTAACGGCACGGTATCGGACCTTAATATTGACCTATAATTTTTAAATTGGACCACGTATTATATTACAGGGTTATAGTGTACCCATCACAGGAAATAATTATAGGTCAATTAGGGGGTACACAGAGAGACCCTAAAGTTTACTATGTATGCCTATGCGAAATAAAGTGTTCTGAGAAGCTTAAAATGAGGAAATAAGCGTTCTAAAATGCTTTAAAAATTCAAAGACATTTTTCAATGTTAACTAACGGCACGGTATCGGTCCTTAATATTGACCTATAATTTTTAAATTGGACCACGTATTATATTACAGGGTAATAGTGTACCCTACCACAGGAAATATATATAGGTCATTTAGGGGGTACACAGCGTGACCCAAAATTTTACTATGTATGCTTATGCGAAATAGAGTGTTCTGAGAAGCTTAAAATGAAGAAATAAGCGTTCTAAAATGCTTTAAAAATTCAAAGTCATCTTTCAATGGTTAACTAGCGCAAGGCGCAATATCAGACCTTAATATTGACCCATAATATTTAAATTGGACCAGGTATTATATTACAGGGTAATAGTGTACCCTACCACAGGAAATAATTATAGGTCAATTAGGGGGTACACTATGTATATTTTAAATAGTGCATTAAAACAAGGAAATACGAAGACACTTTTCTATGTTAACTAACGGCACGGTATCGGACCTTAATATTGACCTATAATTTTTAAATTGTACCACGTATTATATTACAAGGTAATAGTGTACCTTACCACAGGAAATAATTATAGGTCAATTAGGTGGTACACAGCGTGACCCTAAAATTTATTATGTATGCCTATGCGAAATAGAGTGTTCTGAGAAGCTTAAAATGAGGAAATAAGCGTTCTAAAATGCTTTAAAAATTCAAAGACATTTTTCTATGTTAACTAACGGCACGGTATCGGACCTTAATATTGACCTATAATTTTTAAATTGGACCACGTATTATATTACAGGGTTATAGTGTACCCATCACAGGAAATAATTATAGGTCAATTAGGGGGTACACAGAGAGACCCTAAAGTTTACTATGTATGCCTATGCGAAATAAAGTGTTCTGAGAAGCTTAAAATGAAGAAATAAGCGTTCTAAAATGCTTTAAAAATTCAAAGACATTTTTCAATGTTAACTAACGGCACGGTATCGGTCCTTAATATTGACCTATAATTTTTAAATTGGACCACGTATTATATTACAGGGTAATAGTGTACCCTACCACAGGAAATAATTATAGGTCATTTAGGGGGTACACAGCGTGACCCTAAATTTTACTATGTATGCATATGCGAAATAGAGTGTTCTGAGAAGCTTAAAATGAAGAAATAAGCGTTCTAAAATGCTTTAAAAATTCAAAGACATCTTTCAATGGTTAACTAACGCAAGGCGCAATATCAAACCTTAATATTGACCCATAATATTTAAATTGAACCAGGTATTGTATTACAGGGTAATAGTGTACCCTACCACAGGAAATAATTATAGGTCAATTAGGGGGTACACTATGTATATTTTAAATAGTGCATTAAAACAAGGAAATACGAAGACATTTTTCAATGTTAACTAACGGCACGGTATCGGAACTTAATATTGACCTATAATTTTTAAATTGGACCACGTATTATATTACAGGGTAATAGTGTGCCCTACCACAGGAAATAATTATAGGTCATTTAGGGGGTACACAGCGTGACCCTAAATTTTACTATGTATGCCTATGCGAAATAGAGTGCTCTGAGAAGCTTAAAATGAAGAAATAAGCGTTCTAAAATGCTTTAAAAATTCAAAGACATTTTTCTATGTTAACTAACGGCACGGTATCGGACCTTAATATTGACCTATAATTTTTAAATTGGACCACGTATTATATTACAGGGTAATAGTGTACCCTACCACAGGATATAATTATAGGTCATTTAGGGGGTACACAGCGTGACCCTAAATTTTACTATGTATGCCTATGCGAAATAGAGTGTTCTGAGATGCTTAAAATGAAGAAATAAGCGTTCTAAAATGCTTTAAAAATTCAAAGACATCTTTCAATGGTTAACTAACGCAAGGCGCAATATCAAACCTTAATATTGACCCATAATATTTAAATTGAACCAGGTATTGTATTACAGGGTAATAGTGTACCCTACCACAGGAAATAATTATAGGTCAATTAGGGGGTACACTATGTATATTTTAAATAGTGCATTAAAACAAGGAAATACGAAGACATTTTTCAATGTTAACTAACGGCACGGTATCGGAACTTAATATTGACCTATAATTTTTAAATTGGACCACGTATTATATTACAGGGTAATACTGTGCCCTACCACAGGAAATAATTATAGGTCATTTAGGGGGTACACAGCGTGACCCTAAATTTTACTATGTATGCCTATGCGAAATAGAGTGCTCTGAGAAGCTTAAAATGAAGAAATAAGCGTTCTAAAATGCTTTAAAAATTCAAAGACATTTTTCTATGTTAACTAACGGCACGGTATCGGACCTTATTATTGACCTATAATTTTTAAATTGAACCAGGTATTATATTACAGGGTAATAGTGTACCCAAACCAAAGGAAATAATTATAGGTCAAGTAGGGGGTACACAGCGTGACCCTAAAGTTTACTATGTATGCCTATGCGAAATAAATTGTTCTGAGAAGCTTAAAATGAGGAAATAAGCGTTCTAAAATGCTTTAAAAATTCAAAGACATTTTTCTATGTTAACTAACGGCACGGTATCGGACCTTAATATTGACCTATAATTTTTAAATTGGACCACGTATTATATTACAGGGTAATAGTGTACCCTACCACAGGATATAATTATAGGTCATTTAGGGGGTACACAGCGTGACCCTAAATTTTACTATGTATGCCTATGCGAAATAGAGTGTTCTGAGATGCTTAAAATGAAGAAATAAGCGTTCTAAAATGCTTTAAAAATTCAAAGACATCTTTCAATGGTTAACTAACGCAAGGCGCAATATCAGACCTTAATATTGACCCATAATATTTAAATTGGAATAGGTATTATATTACAGGGTAATAGTGTACCCTACCACAGGAAATAATTATAGGTCAATTAGGGGGTACACTATGTATATTTTAAATAGTGCATTAAAACAAGGAAATACGAAGACACTTTTCTATGTTAACTAACGGCACGGTATCGGACCTTAATATTGACCTATAATTTTTAAATTGTACCACGTATTATATTACAGGGTAATAGTGTACCTTACCACAGGAAATAATTATAGGTCAATTAGGTGGTACACAGCGTGACCCTAAAACTTACTATGTATGCCTATGCGAAATAGAGTGTTCTGAGAAGCTTAAAATGAAGAAATAAGCGTTCTAAAATGCTTTAAAAATTCAAAGACATCTTTCAATGGTTAACTAACGCAAGGCGCAATATCAGACCTTAATATTGACCCATAATATTTAAATTGGACCAGGTATTATATTACAGGGTAATAGTGTACCCTACCACAGGAAATAATTATAGGTCAATTAGGGGGTACACTATGTATATTTTAAATAGTGCATTAAAACAAGGAAATACAAAGACACTTTTCTATGTTAACTAACGGCACGGTATCGGACCTTAATATTGACCTATAATTTTTAAATTGGACCACGTATTATATTACAGGGTTATAGTGTACCCTACCACAGGAAATAATTATAGGTCAATTAGGGGGTACGCAGAGTGACCCTAAAGTTTTCTATGTATGCCTATGCGAAATGAAGTGTTCTGAGAAGCTTAAAATGAGGAAATAAGCGTTCTAAAATGCTTTAAAAATTCAAAGACATTTTTCTATGCTAACTAACGGCACGGTATCGGACCTTAATATTGACTTATAATTTTTAAATTGGACCACCTATTATATTACAGGGTAATGGTGTACCCTACCACAGGAAATAATTATAGGTCAATTAGGTGGTACACAGCGTGACCCTAAAGTTTACTATGTATGCCTATGCGAAATAAAGTGTTCTGAGAAGCTTAAAATGAAGAAATAAGTGTTCTAAAATGCTTTAAAAATTCAAAGACATCTTTCAATGGTTAACTAACGCAAGGCGCGATATCAGACCTTAATATGGAACCATAATATTTCAATTGGACCAGGCATTATATTACAGGGTAATAGTGTTCCCTACAACAGGAAATAATTATAGGTCAATTAGGGGGTACACTATGTATGTTTTAAATAGTGCATTAAAACAAGAAAATACGAAGACTCTTTTCTATGTTAACTAACGGCACGGTATTGCACCTTAATATTGACCTATAATTTTTAAATTGGACCACGTATTATATTACAGGGTTATAGTGTACCCTACCACAGGAAATAATTATAGGTCAATTAGGGGGTACACAGAGTGACCCTAAAGTTTACTATGTATGCCTATGCGAAATAAAGTGTTCTGAGAAGCTTAAAATGAGGAAATAAGCGTTCTAAAATGCTT
This sequence comes from Parasteatoda tepidariorum, assembly GCF_982258835.1. Classification (NCBI taxonomy): domain Eukaryota; kingdom Metazoa; phylum Arthropoda; class Arachnida; order Araneae; family Theridiidae; genus Parasteatoda; species Parasteatoda tepidariorum. The sequence continues at coordinate 19,585 of NW_028257456.1, forward strand.
TAAAAATTCAAAGACATTTTTCTATGTTAACTAACGGCACGGTATCGGACCTTAATATTGACCTATAATTTTTAAATTGGACCACGTATTATATTAGAGGGTAATAGTGTACCCTACCACAGGAAATAATTATAGGTCATTTAGGGGGTACACAGCGTGACCCTAAATTTTACTATGTATGCCTATGCGAAATAGAGTGTTCTGAGAAGCTTAAAATGAAGAAATAAGCGTTCTAAAATGCTTTAAAAATTCAAAGACATCTTTCAATGGTTAACTAACGCAAGGCGCAATATCAAACCTTAATATTGACCCATAATATTTAAATTGAACCAGGTATTGTATTACAGGGTAATAGTGTACCCTACCACAGGAAATAATTATAGGTCAATTAGGGGGTACACTATGTATATTTTAAATAGTGCATTAAAACAAGGAAATACGAAGACATTTTTCAATGTTAACTAACGGCACGGTATCGGAACTTAATATTGACCTATAATTTTTAAATTGGACCACGTATTATATTACAGGGTAATAGTGTGCCCTACCACAGGAAATAATTATAGGTCATTTAGGGGGTACACAGCGTGACCCTAAATTTTACTATGTATGCCTATGCGAAATAGAGTGCTCTGAGAAGCTTAAAATGAAGAAATAAGCGTTCTAAAATGCTTTAAAAATTCAAAGATATTTTTCTATGTTAACTAACGGCACGGTATCGGACCTTATTATTGACCTATAATTTTGAAATTGGACCAGGTATTATATTACAGGGTAATAGTGTACCCCACCAAAGGAAATAATTATAGGTCAATTAGGGGGTACACAGCGTGACCCTAAAGTTTACTATGTATGCCTATGCGAAATAAAGTGTTCTGAGAAGCTTAAAATGAGGAAATAAGCGTTCTAAAATGCTTTAAAAATTCAAAGACATTTTTCTATGTTAACTAACGGCGCGGTATCGGACCTTAATATTGACCTATAATTTTTAAATTGGACCACGTATTATATTACAGGGTAATAGTGTACCGTACCACAGGATATAATTATAGGTCATTTAGGGGGTACACAGCGTGACCCTAAATTTTACTATGTATGCCTATGCGAAATAGAGTGTTCTGAGATGCTTAAAATGAAGAAATAAGCGTTCTAAAATGCTTTAAAAATTCAAAGACATCTTTCAATGGTTAACTAACGCAAGGCGCAATATCAGACCTTAATATTGACCCATAATATTTAAATTGGAATAGGTATTATATTACAGGGTAATAGTGTACCCTACCACAGGAAATAATTATAGGTCAATTAGGGGGTACACTATGTATATTTTAAATAGTGCATTAAAACAAGGAAATACGAAGACACTTTTCTATGTTAACTAACGGCACGGTATCGGACCTTAATATTGACCTATAATTTTTAAATTGTACCACGTATTATATTACAGGGTAATAGTGTACCTTACCACAGGAAATAATTATAGGTCAATTAGGTGGTACACAGCGTGACCCTAAAACTTACTATGTATGCCTATGCGAAATAGAGTGTTCTGAGAAGCTTAAAATGAAGAAATAAGCGTTCTAAAATGCTTTAAAAATTCAAAGACATCTTTCAATGGTTAACTAACGCAAGGCGCAATATCAGACCTTAATATTGACCCATAATATTTAAATTGGACCAGGTATTATATTACAGGGTAATAGTGTACCCTACCACAGGAAATAATTATAGGTCAATTAGGGGGTACACTATGTATATTTTAAATAGTGCATTAAAACAAGGAAATACAAAGACACTTTTCTATGTTAACTAACGGCACGGTATCGGACCTTAATATTGACCTATAATTTTTAAATTGGACCACGTATTATATTACAGGGTTATAGTGTACCCTACCACAGGAAATAATTATAGGTCAATTAGGTGGTACACAGCGTGACCCTAAAGTTTACTATGTATGCCTATGCGAAATAAAGTGTTCTGAGAAGCTTAAAATGAGGAAATAAGCGTTCTAAAATGCTTTAAAAATTCAAAGACATTTTTCTATGCTAACTAACGGCACGGTATCGGACCTTAATATTGACTTATAATTTTTAAATTGGACCACCTATTATATTACAGGGTAATAGTGTACCCTACCACAGGAAATAATTATAGGTCAATTAGGTGGTACACAGCGTGACCCTAAAGTTTACTATGTATGCCTATGCGAAATAAAGTGTTCTGAGAAGCTTAAAATGAAGAAATAAGTGTTCTAAAATGCTTTAAAAATTCAAAGACATCTTTCAATGGTTAACTAACGCAAGGCGCGATATCAGACCTTAATATGGAACCATAATATTTCAATTGGACCAGGCATTATATTACAGGGTAATAGTGTTCCCTACAACAGGAAATAATTATAGGTCAATTAGGGGGTACACTATGTATGTTTTAAATAGTGCATTAAAACAAGAAAATACGAAGACTCTTTTCTATGTTAACTAACGGCACGGTATTGCACCTTAATATTGACCTATAATTTTTAAATTGGACCACGTATTATATTACAGGGTTATAGTGTACCCTACCACAGGAAATAATTATAGGTCAATTAGGGGGTACACAGAGTGACCCTAAAGTTTACTATGTATGCCTATGCGAAATAAAGTGTTCTGAGAAGCTTAAAATGAGGAAATAAGCGTTCTAAAATGCTTTAAAAATTCAAAGACATTTTTCTATGTTAACTAACGGCACGGTATCGGACCTTAATATTGACCTATAATTTTTAAATTGGACCACGTATTATATTAGAGGGTAATAGTGTACCCTACCACAGGAAATAATTATAGGTCATTTAGGGGGTACACAGCGTGACCCTAAATTTTACTATGTATGCCTATGCGAAATAGAGTGTTCTGAGAAGCTTAAAATGAAGAAATAAGCGTTCTAAAATGCTTTAAAAATTCAAAGACATCTTTCAATGGTTAACTAACGCAAGGCGCAATATCAAACCTTAATATTGACCCATAATATTTAAATTGAACCAGGTATTGTATTACAGGGTAATAGTGTACCCTACCACAGGAAATAATTATAGGTCAATTAGGGGGTACACTATGTATATTTTAAATAGTGCATTAAAACAAGGAAATACGAAGACATTTTTCAATGTTAACTAACGGCACGGTATCGGAACTTAATATTGACCTATAATTTTTAAATTGGACCACGTATTATATTACAGGGTAATAGTGTGCCCTACCACAGGAAATAATTATAGGTCATTTAGGGGGTACACAGCGTGACCCTAAATTTTACTATGTATGCCTATGCGAAATAGAGTGCTCTGAGAAGCTTAAAATGAAGAAATAAGCGTTCTAAAATGCTTTAAAAATTCAAAGATATTTTTCTATGTTAACTAACGGCACGGTATCGGACCTTATTATTGACCTATAATTTTGAAATTGGACCAGGTATTATATTACAGGGTAATAGTGTACCCCACCAAAGGAAATAATTATAGGTCAATTAGGGGGTACACAGCGTGACCCTAAAGTTTACTATGTATGCCTATGCGAAATAAAGTGTTCTGAGAAGCTTAAAATGAGGAAATAAGCGTTCTAAAATGCTTTAAAAATTCAAAGACATTTTTCTATGTTAACTAACGGCGCGGTATCGGACCTTAATATTGACCTATAATTTTTAAATTGGACCACGTATTATATTACAGGGTAATAGTGTACCGTACCACAGGATATAATTATAGGTCATTTAGGGGGTACACAGCGTGACCCTAAATTTTACTATGTATGCCTATGCGAAATAGAGTGTTCTGAGATGCTTAAAATGAAGAAATAAGCGTTCTAAAATGCTTTAAAAATTCAAAGACATCTTTCAATGGTTAACTAACGCAAGGCGCAATATCAGACCTTAATATTGACCCATAATATTTAAATTGGAATAGGTATTATATTACAGGGTAATAGTGTACCCTACCACAGGAAATAATTATAGGTCAATTAGGGGGTACACTATGTATATTTTAAATAGTGCATTAAAACAAGGAAATACGAAGACACTTTTCTATGTTAACTAACGGCACGGTATCGGACCTTAATATTGACCTATAATTTTTAAATTGTACCACGTATTATATTACAGGGTAATAGTGTACCTTACCACAGGAAATAATTATAGGTCAATTAGGTGGTACACAGCGTGACCCTAAAATTTACTATGTATGCCTATGCGAAATAGAGTGTTCTGAGAAGCTTAAAATGAAGAAATAAGCGTTCTAAAATGCTTTAAAAATTCAAAGACATCTTTCAATGGTTAACTAACGCAAGGCGCAATATCAGACCTTAATATTGACCCATAATATTTAAATTGGACCAGGTATTATATTACAGGGTAATAGTGTACCCTACCACAGGAAATAATTATAGGTCAATTAGGGGGTACACTATGTATATTTTAAATAGTGCATTAAAACAAGGAAATACGAAGACACTTTTCTATGTTAACTAACGGCACGGTATCGGACCTTAATATTGACCTATAATTTTTAAACTGGACCACGTATTATATTACAGGGTTATAGTGTACCCTACCACAGGAAATAATTATAGGACAATTAGGGGGTACACAGAGTGACCCTAAAGTTTACTATGTATGCCTATGCGAAATAAAGTATTCTGAGAAGCTTAAAATGAGGAAATAAGCGTTCTAAAATGCTATAAAAATTCAAAGACATTTTTCTATGTTAACTAACTTCACGGTATCGGACCTTAATATTGACCTATAATTTTTAAATTGGACCACCTATTATATTACAGGGTAATAGTGTACCCTACCACAGGAAATAATTATAGGTCATTTAGGGGGTACACTATGTATATTTTAAATAGTGCATTAAAACAAGGAAATACGAAGACACTTTTCTATGTTAACTAACGGCACGGTATCGGACCTTAATATTGACCTATAATTTTTAAATTGTACCACGTATTATATTACAGGGTAATAGTGTACCTTACCACAGGAAATAATTATAGGTCAATTAGGTGGTACACAGCGTGACCCTAAAATTTACTATGTATGCCTATGCGAAATAGAGTGTTCTGAGAAGCTTAAAATGAAGAAATAAGCGTTCTAAAATGCTTTAAAAATTCAAAGACATTTTTCTATGTTAACTAACAGCACGGTATCGCACCTTATTATTGACCTATAATTTTTAAATTGGACCACGTATTATATTACAGGGTAATAGTGTACCCTACCAAAGGAAATAATTATAGGTCATTTAGGGGGTACACAGCGTGACCCTAAATTTTACTATGTATGCCTATGCGAAATAGAGTGTTCTGAGATGCTTAAAATGAAGAAATAAGCGTTCTAAAATGCTTTAAAAATTCAAAGACATCTTTCAATGGTTAACTAACGCAAGGCGCAATATCAGACCTTAATATTGACCCATAATATTTAAATTGGACCAGGTATTATATTACAGGGTAATAGTGTACCCTACCACAGGAAATAATTATAGGTCAATTAGGGGGTACACTATGTATATTTTAAATAGTGCATTAAAACAAGGAAATACGAAGACACTTTTCTATGTTAACTAACGGCACGGTATCGGACCTTAATATTGACCTATAATTTTTAAATTGGACCACGTATTATATTACAGGGTTATAGTGTACCCTACCACAGGAAATAATTATATGTAAATTAGGGGGTACGAAGAGTGACCCTAAAGTTTACTATGTATGCCTATGCGAAATAAAGTGTTCTGAGAAGCTTAAAATGAGGAAATAAGCGTTCTAAAATGCTTTAAAAATTCAATGACATTTTTCTATGCTAACTAACGGCACGGTATCGGACCTTAATATTGACCTATATTTTTTAAATTGGATCACCTAATATATTACAGGGTGTACACAATTACAATTGACCTATAAGTAATTCCTTACCACAGGAAATAATTATAGGTCAATTAGGGGGTACACAGCGTGACCCTAAAGTTTACTATGTATGCCTATGCGAAATAAAGTTTTCTGAGAAGCTTAAAATGAAGAAATAAGCGTTCTAAAATGCTTTAAAAATTCAAAGACATCTTTCAATGGTTAACTAACGCAAGGCGCAATATCAAACCTTAATATTGACCCATAATATTTAAATTGAACCAGGTATTGTATTACAGGGTAATAGTGTACCCTACCACAGGAAATAATTATAGGTCAATTAGGGGGTACACAGCGTGACCCTAAAGTTTACTATGTATGCCTATGCGAAATAAAGTGTTCTGAGAAGCTTAAAATGAGGAAATAAGCGTTCTAAAATGCTTTAAAAATTCAAAGACATTTTTTTATGTTAACTAACGGCACGGTATCGGACCTTAATATTGACCTATAATTTTTAAATTGGACCACGTATTATATTACAGGGTAATAGTGTACCCTACCACAGGATATAATTATAGGTCATTTAGGGGGTACACAGCGTGACCCTAAATTTTACTATGTATGCCTATGCGAAATAGAGTGTTCTGAGATGCTTAAAATGAAGAAATAAGCGTTCTAAAATGCTTTAAAAATTCAAAGACATCTTTCAATTATTAACTAACGCAAGGCGCGATATCAGACCTTAATATGGAACCATAATATTTCAATTGGACCAGGTATTATAATACAGGGTAATAGTGTACCCTACAACAGGAAATAATTATAGGTCAATTAGGGGGTACACTATGTATGTTTTAAATAGTGCATTAAAACAAGAAAATACGAAGACACTTTTCTATGTTAACTAACGGCACGGTATTGCACCTTAATATTGACCTATAATTTTTAAATTGGACCACGTATTATATTACAGGGTTATAGTGTACCCTACCACAGGAAATAATTATAGGTCAATTAGGGGGTACACAGAGTGACCCTAAAATTTACTATGTATGCCTATGCGAAATAAAGTGTTCTGAGAAGCTTAAAATGAGGAAATAAGCGTTCTAAAATGCTTTAAAAATTCAAAGACATTTTTCTATGTTAACTAACGGCACGGTGTCGGACCTTAATATTGACCTATAATTTTTAAATTGGACCACCTATTATATTACAGGGTAATAGTGTACCCTACCACAGGAAATAATTATAGGTCAATTAGGGGGTACACAGCGTGACCCTAAAGTTTACTACGTATGCCTATGCGAAATAAAGTGTTCTGAGAAGCTTAAAATGAAGAAATAAGCGTTCTAAAATGCTTTAAAAATTCAAAGACATCTTTCAATGGTTAACTAACGCAAGGCGCAATATCAAACCTTAATATTGACCCATAATATTTAAATTGAACCAGGTATTGTATTACAGGGTAATAGTGTACCCTACCACAGGAAATAATTATAGGTCAATTAGGGGGTACACTATGAATATTTTAAATAGTGCATTAAAACAAGGAAATACGAAGACATTTTTCAATGTTAAATAACGGCACGGTATCGGAACTTAATATTGACCTATAATTTTTAAATTGGACCACGTATTATATTACAGGGTAATAGTGTACCCTACCACAGGAAATAATTATAGGTCATTTAGGGGGTACACAGCGTGACCCTAAATTTTACTATGTATGCCTATGCGAAATAGAGTGTTCTGAGAAGCTTAAAATGAAGAAATAAGCGTTCTAAAATGCTTTAAAAATTCAAAGACATCTTTCAATGGTTATCTAACGCAAGGCGCAATATCAGACCTTAATATTGACCCATAATATTTAAATTGGACCAGGTTTTATATTACAGGGTAATAGTGTACCCTACCACAGGAAATAATTATAGGTCAATTAGGGGGTACACTATGTATATTTTAAATAGTGCATTAAAACAAGGAAATACGAAGACACTTTTCTATGTTAACTAACGGCACGGTATCGGACCTTAATATTGACCTATAATTTTTAAATTGGACCACGTATTATATTACAGGGTTATAGTGTACCCTACCACAGGAAATAATTATAGGTCAATTAGGGGGTACGCAGAGTGACCCTAAAGTTTTCTATGTATGCCTATGCGAAATGAAGTGTTCTGAGAAGCTTGAAGTCAATTGCGAATGACTATGTTTTTTAAAAAAAATATAAAAATGCTAGGGAAAAAAATTATATATGCTACGCAGTTTCGATAAAGTGCTTACTTTTCATGAAATTTGCAGCAAAATAAAAGAAATGAGCCCGATTGTTATATGATAATCATTTGCAACTGAAGCACATTAACTGAAATATTTATGAGTTTTCGCGTTTTTGGAACTATTTTAAAAAGACATAAAGGAAGTTGAAGAAAAATTTTGTTAGATATTTAGAACGCATATTAGATTCTAACTAAGAGTTCAAGGGATAAATGTACTAAGAATTGTGTTTTAAATTTAGAGTTCGGTTGAAGCATAAAATATTTTTTAAAGGAATGATATAAACTTTTATATACTATTTTGAAAATTGATTAAAAATTTTTGTATATTTATTTTTAAATAATTAACAAAGTTATTATAGTTTATAATTTTTTAAGAAATCTTAAAAATTTATAAAATAAGAAGAATTTATTTGATAACATAATTTTCAATCGAAATGATCTTACTTTCTTAACAAGAGAGGATCTTTCAAATTAGCCGGGAGTTAGGGCAAAATTACCCTCATTTACCTTGCTTTCTTATTTCATTATTATTATCAATAATAATAATAACAATAATAAATAAATGATTCTGCTGAATAAAGAGAAAAAATATTTATCATTTATTGAAGTGACCGGTATTTTTCAAAGTCGATAGATCAAAAAGATGAAAATAAAATAATTCATTCAAAGAGTTGATTTCAAATTAAATTTCCTATATTTTCTTTTCCATCGGCTATGACTTAAATCCATTCACTATTAATTCAGACTGAAGAGACCTGTCTACAAAAATATGACATTACAACTATTTATGTTCTTTCCTAAGATTTATTATCTTTCGATGAGATATTAAATTTTCAGCAATGTTACAAATATTTATAAATTAAAATACTGATATTTATAATGTATAATATAGATATTTATAATTAAAAAAATTATGACCACGAAAAAGAACTCTTCATGTATATAAAAATTGATTCAAAGAAGCGAACAAAAGGGGTTTTTTCCGCATTATGACCCGATTTCACTGCATGATAACTCTCAGGAAGAACTGATTTCACACTTTAAACATAGTAATCCCCAAAATGCAAGAGAGGAAGATCTATCCATTATTTACGTGAAAAATGGATGTAGATCGAGCTTTTCCCTTTGGTCCTTGAAATTTCCGACGTTTTTTAACTCAATAATAGAGTGTTTATTATCACTGTGCACCTCATTAGCTTGTATATTTTTTGCGGAAACATGTAAATAAACCAATCCTTTTAAGATGGCATCAAAGAGCTTATAAAAAATAGATATAACTTTAATAACTTATTTAAATAACGCCAGCGATACCAAACTGAAATTTTCAAAAACTGAGTTACCCGTTGAAACAATATTCCAAAGAACAAAGTTTTTTTTAACTATTCCTCAAATCTGTAAGAATATTTTTACATTTTAAACAGTAAAATGTTTAAATGTTTCATAATACGTTGAAAGTATTAATGTAAAGCAATGACGCACTACAATTTTATATATATATATATATATATATATATATATATATATATATATATATATATATATATATATATATATATATATATATATATATATATATATATATATATATATATATATATATATATATATATATATGTGATTGCGCGCATAATATTTTTATAGCTAGCGTAATGAATAGTTTTTCGGGACTATGGTTAGGATTATGTGTTGTTTATAGAATTTAAAACAATAAAATCAGGAAATTGTGACACACCGCATTAACTCTGAATGTTTATAAAACACTATAAATAGTCGACATGTGACATTCGGAATGTAGTTTTTTACCCTGAATCCTATAAAACCACCAAAGAAGTTTTCCCGCGCTTTCTCAGTTGTCAACAAAAAACTGGAATCCATCCCCAGTGGTATTTCTATTACCCCGAACTGCGGTGGTGTAAAAGATAGCAAATGACGTTTAGAATAACAGAAGGAGAATAAAACTCTCGGGGATGCTTAACACTCATCACTTGGCTTGTTCTAGGGATTAGCGGTTCCCTTTCTTGAATTCATCCCCCAGTCTCAAAAACAGCCCACCAGAGGATCTCGATTTCTTATTTTTGCGCCCACGTGAAAAGGTTAACTAACGGCACGGTATCGGTCCTTAATATTGACCTATAATTTTTAAATTGGACCACGTATTATATTACAGGGTAATAGTGTACCCTACCACAGGAAATAATTATAGGTCATTTAGGTTGTACACAGCGTGACCCTAAATTTTACTATGTATGCTTATGCGAAATAGAGTGTTCTGAGAAGCTTAAAATGAAGAAATAAGCGTTCTAAAATGCTTTAAAAATTCAAAGACATCTTTCAATGGTTAACTAGCGCAAGGCGCAATATCAGACCTTAATATTGACCCATAATATTTAAATTGGACCAGGTATTATATTACAGGGTAATAGTGTACCCTACCACAGGAAATAATTATAGGTCACTTAGGGGGTACACTATGTATATTTTAAATAGTGCATTAAAACAAGGAAATACGAAGACACTTTTCTATGTTAACTAACGGCACGGTATCGGACCTTAATATTGACCTATAATTTATTAATTGTACCACGTATTATATTACAGGGTAATAGTGTACCTTACCACAGGAAATAATTATAGGTCAATTAGGTGGTACACAGCGTGACCCTAAAATTTACTATGTATGTCTATGCGAAATAGAGTGTTCTGAGAAGCTTAAAATGAAGAAATAAGCGTTCTGAAATGCTTTAAAAATTCAAAGACATCTTTCAATTATTAACTAACGCAAGGCGCGATATCAGACCTTAATATGGAACCATAATATTTCAATTGGACCAGGTATTATATTACAAGGTAATAGTGTACCCTACAACAGGAAATAATTATAGGTCAATTAGGGGGTACACTATGTATGTTTTAAATAGTGCATTAAAACAACGAAATACGAAGACATTTTTCAATGTTAAATAACGGCACGGTATCGGACCTTAATATTGACCTATAATTTTTAAATTGGACCACGTATTATATTACAGGGTTATAGTGTACCCTACCACAGGAAATAATTATAGGTCAATTAGGGGGTACGCAGAGTGACCCTAAAGTTTTCTATGTATGCCTATGCGAAATGAAGTGTTCTGAGAAGCTTAAAATGAGGAAATAAGCGTTCTAAAATGCTTTAAAAATTCAAAGACATTTTTCTATGCTAACTAACGGCACGGTATCGGACCTTAATATTGACCTATAATTTTTAAATTGGACCACCTATTATATTACAGGGTAATAGTGTACCCTACAACAGGAAATAATTATAGGTCAATTAGGGGGTACACAGCGTGACCCTAAAGTTTACTATGTATGCCTATGCGAAATAAAGTGTTCTGAGAAGCTTAAAATGAGGAAATAAGCGTTCTAAAATGCTTTAAAAATTCAAAGACATCTTTTAATGGTTAACTAGCGCAAGGCGCAATATCAGACCTTAATATTGACCCATAATATTTAAATTGGACCAGGTATTATATTACAGGGTAATAGTGTACCCTACCACAGGAAATAATTATAGGTCAATTAGGGGATACACTATGTATATTTTAAATAGTGCATTAAAACAAGGAAATACGAAGACACTTTTCTATGTTAACTAACGGCACGGTATCGGACCTTAATATTGACCTATAATTTTTAAACTGGACCACGTATTATATTACAGGGTTATAGTGTACCCTACCACAGGAAATAATTATAGGTCAATTAGGGGGTACACAGAGTGACCCTAAAGCTTACTATGTATGCCTATGCGAAATAAAGTGTTCTGAGAAGCTTAAAATGAGGAAATAAGCGTTCTAAAATGCTTTAAAAATTCAAAGACATTTTTCTATGTTAACTAACGGCAAGGTATCGGACCTTAATATTGACCTATAATTTTTAAATTGGACCACGTATTATATTACAGGGTAATAGTGTGCCCTACCACAGGAAATAATTATAGGTCATTTAGGGGGTACACAGCGTGACCCTAAATTTTACTATGTATGCCTATGCGCTATGCTAAAGTGTTCTGAGAAGCTTAAAATGAAGAAATAAGCGTTCTAAAATGCTTTAAAAATTCAAAGACATCTTTCAATGGTTAACTAACGGCACGGTATCGGACTTTAATATTGACCTATAATTTTTAAATTGGACCACGTATTATATTACAGGGTTATAGTGTATCCTACCACAGGAAATAATTATAGGTCCATTAGGGGGTACACAGCGTGACCATAAAGTTTACTATATATGCCTATGCGAAATAGAGTGTTCTGAGATGCTTAAAATGAAGAAATAAGCGTTCTAAAATGCTTTAAAAATTCAAAGACATCTTTCAATGGTTAACTAACGCAAGGCGCAATATCAGACCTTAATATTGACCCATAATATTTAAATTGGACCAGGTATTATATTACAGGGTAATAGTGTACCCTACCACAGGAAATAATTATAGGTCAATTAGGGGATACACTATGTATATTTTAAATAGTGCATTAAAACAAGGAAATACGAAGACACTTTTCTATGTTAACTAACGGCACGGTATCGGACCTTAATATTGACCTATAATTTTTAAACTGGACCACGTATTATATTACAGGGTTATAGTGTACCCTACCACAGGAAATAATTATAGGTCAATTAGGGGGTACACAGAGTGACCCTAAAGTTTACTATGTATGCCTATGCGAAATAAAGTGTTCTGAGAAGCTTAAAATGAGGAAATAAGCGTTCTAAAATGCTTTAAAAATTCAAAGACATTTTTCTATGTTAACTAACGGCACGGTATCGGACCTTAATATTGACCTATAATTTTCAAATTGGACCACGTATTATATTACAGGGTAATAGTGTACCCTACCACAGGAAATAATTATAGGTCATTTAGGGGGTACACAGCGTGACCCTAAATTTTACTATGTATGCCTATGCGAAATAAAGTGTTCTGAGAAGCTTAAAATGAAGAAATAAGCGTTCTAAAATGCTTTAAAAATTCAAAGACATCTTCAATGGTTAACTAGCGCAAGGCGCAATATCAGACCTTAATATTGACCCATAATATTTAAATTGGACCAGGTATTATATTACAGGGTAATAGTGCACCCTACCACAGGAAATAATTATAGGTCAATTAGGGGGTACACTATGTATATTTTAAATAGTGCATTAAAACAAGGAAATACGACGACATTTTTCAATGTTAACGAACAGCACGGTATCGGAACTTAATATTGACCTATAATTTTTACATTGGACCACGTATTATATTACAGGGTACTAGTGTACCCTACCACAGGAATTAATTATAGGTCATTTAGGGGGTACACAGCGTGACCCTAAATTTTACTATGTATGCCTATGCGAAATAGAGTGTTCTGAGATGCTTAAAATGAAGAAATAAGCGTTCAAAAATGCTTTAAAAATTCAAAGACATCTTTCAATGGTTAACTAACGCAAGGCGCAATATCAGACCTTAATATTGACCCATAATATTTAAATTGGACCAGGTATTATATTACAGGGTAATAGTGTACCCTTCCACAGGAAATAATTATAGGTCAATTAGGGGGTACACTATGTATATTTTAAATAGTGCATTAAAACAAGGAAATACGAAGACACTTTTCTATGTTAACTAACGGCACGGTATCGGACCTTAATATTGACCTATAATTTTTAAATTGGACCACGTATTATATTACAGGGTTATAGTGTATCCTACCACAGGAAATAATTATAGGTCAATTAGGGGGTACACAGCGTGACCATAAAGTTTACTATGTATGCCTATGCGAAATAAAGTGTTCTGAGAAGCTTAAAATGAAGAAATAAGCGTTCTAAAATGCTTTAAAAATTCAAAGACATCTTTCAATGGTTAACTAACGCTAGGCGCAATATCAGACCTTAATATTGACCCATAATATTTAAATTGGACCAGGTATTATATTACAGGGTAATAGTGTACCCTTCCACAGGAAATAATTATAGGTCAATTAGGGGGTACACTATGTATATTTTAAATAGTGCATTAAAACAAGGAAATACGAAGACACTTTTCTATGTTAACTAACGGCACGGTATCGGACCTTAATATTGACCTATAACTTTTAAATTGGACCACGTATTATATTACAGGGTAATAGTGTACCCTACCACAGGAAATATTTATAGGTCATTTAGGGGGTACACAGCGTGACCCTAAATTTTACTATGTATGCCTATGCGAAATAGAGTGTTCTGAGATGCTTAAAATGAAGAAATAAGCGTTCAAAAATGCTTTAAAAATTCAAAGACATCTTTCAATGGTTAACTAACGCAAGGCGCAATATCAGACCTTAATATTGACCCATAATATTTAAATTGGACCAGGTATTATATTACAGGGTAATAGTGTACCCTTCCACAGGAAATAATTATAGGTCAATTAGGGGGTACACTATGTATATTTTAAATAGTGCATTAAAACAAGGAAATACGAAGACACTTTTCTATGTTAACTAACGGCACGGTATCGGACCTTAATATTGACCTATAATTTTTAAATTGGACCACGTATTATATTACAGGGTTATAGTGTATCCTACCACAGGAAATAATTATAGGTCAATTAGGGGGTACACAGCGTGACCATAAAGTTTACTATGTATGCCTATGCGAAATAAAGTGTTCTGAGAAGCTTAAAATGAAGAAATAAGCGTTCTAAAATGCTTTAAAAATTCAAAGACATCTTTCAATGGTTAACTAACGCAAGGCGCAATATCAGACCTTAATATTGACCCATAATATTTAAATTGGACCAGGTATTATATTACAGGGTAATAGTGTACCCTACCACAGGAAATAATTATAGGTCAATTAGGGGGTACACTATGTATATTTTAAATAGTGCATTAAAACAAGGAAATACGAAGACACTTTTCTATGTTAACTAACGGCACGGTATCGGACCTTAATATTGACCTATAATTTTTAAATTTGACCACGTATTATATTACAGGGTTATAGTGTACCCTACCACAGGAAATAATTATAGGTCAATTAGGGGGTACACAGAGTGACCCTAAAGTTTACTATATATGCCTATGCGAAATAGAGTGTTCTGAGATGCTTAAAATGAAGAAATAAGCGTTCTAAAATGCTTTAAAAATTCAAAGACATCTTTCAATGGTTAACTAACGCAAGGCGCAATATCAGACCTTAATATTGACCCATAATATTTAAATTGGACCAGGTATTATATTACAGGGTAATAGTGTACCCTACCACAGGAAATAATTATAGGTCAATTAGGGGATACACTATGTATATTTTAAATAGTGCATTAAAACAAGGAAATACGAAGACACTTTTCTATGTTAACTAACGGCACGGTATCGGACCTTAATATTGACCTATAATTTTTAAACTGGACCACGTATTATATTACAGGGTTATAGTGTACCCTACCACAGGAAATAATTATAGGTCAATTAGGGGGTACACAGAGTGACCCTAAAGTTTACTATGTATGCCTATGCGAAATAAAGTGTTCTGAGAAGCTTAAAATGAGGAAATAAGCGTTCTAAAATGCTTTAAAAATTCAAAGACATTTTTCTATGTTAACTAACGGCACGGTATCGGACCTTAATATTGACCTATAATTTTTAAATTGGACCACGTATTATATTACAGGGTAATAGTGTACCCTACCACAGGAAATAATTATAGGTCATTTAGGGGGTACACAGCGTGACCCTAAATTTTACTATGTATGCCTATGCGAAATAAAGTGTTCTGAGAAGCTTAAAATGAAGAAATAAGCGTTCTAAAATGCTTTAAAAATTCAAAGACATCTTTCAATGGTTAACTAGCGCAAGGCGCAATATAAGACCTTAATATTGACCCATAATATTTAAATTGGACCAGGTATTATATTACAGGGTAATAGTGCACCCTACCACAGGAAATAATTATAGGTCAATTAGGGGGTACACTATGTATATTTTAAATAGTGCATTAAAACAAGGAAATACGAAGACACTTTTCTATGTTAACTAACGGCACGGTATCGGACCTTAATATTGACCTATAATTTTTAAATTGTACCACGTATTATATTACAGGGTAATAGTGTACCTTACCACAGGAAATAATTATAGGTCAATTAGGTGGTACACAGCATGACCCTAAAATTTACTATGTATGCCTATGCGAAATAGAGTGTTCTGAGAAGCTTAAAATGAAGAAATAAGCGTTCTAAAATGCTTTAAAAATTCAAAGACATCTTTCAATGGTTAACTAACGCAAGGCGCAATATCAGACCTTAATATTGACCCATAATATTTAAATTGGACCAGGTATTATATTACAGGGTATTAGTGTACCCTTCCACAGGAAATAATTATAGGTCAATTAGGGGGTACACTATGTATATTTTAAATAGTGCATTAAAACAAGGAAATACGAAGACACTTTTCTATGTTAACTAACGGCACGGTATCGGACCTTAATATTGACCTATAATTTTTAAATTGGACCACGTATTATATTACAGGGTTATAGTGTACCCTACCACAGGAAATAATTATAGGTCAATTAGGGGGTACGCAGAGTGACCCTAAAGTTTACTATGTATGCCTATGCGAAATAAAGTGTTCTGAGAAGCTTAAAATGAGGAAATAAGCGTTCTAAAATGCTTTAAAAATTCAAAGACATTTTTCTATGCTAACTAACGGCACGGTATCGGACCTTAATATTGACCTATAATTTTTAAATTGGACCACGTATTATATTACAGGGTAATAGTGTACCCTACCACAGGAAATATTTATAGGTCATTTAGGGGGTACACAGCGTAGACCCTAAATTTTACTATGTATGCTTATGCGAAATAGAGAGTTCTGAGAAGCTTAAAATGAAGAAATAAGCGTTCTAAAATGCTTTAAAAATTCAAAGACATCTTTCAATGGTTAACTAGCGCAAGGCGCAATATCAGACCTTAATATTGACCCATAATATTTAAATTGGACCAGGTATTATATTACAGGGTAATAGTGTACCCTACCACAGGAAATAATTATAGGTCAATTAGGGGGTACACTATGTATATTTTAAATTGTGCATTAAAACAAGGAAATACGAAGACACTTTTCTATGTTAACTAACGGCACGGTATCGGACCTTAATATTGACCTATAATTTTTAAATTGGACCACGTATTATATTACAGGGTTATAGTGTACCCTACCACAGGAAATAATTATAGGTCAATTAGGGGGTACGCAGAGTGACCCTAAAGTTTACTATGTATGCCTATGCGAAATAAAGTGTTCTGAGAAGCTTAAAATGAGGAAATAAGCGTTCTAAAATGCTTTAAAAATTCAAAGACATTTTTCTATGCTAACTAACGGCACGGTATCGGACCTTAATATTGACCTATAATTTTTAAATTGGACCACCTATTATATTACAGGGTAATAGTGTACCCTACCACAGGAAATAATTATAGGTCAATTAGGGGGTACACAGCGTGACCCGCGTGACCCTAAAGTTTACTATGTATGCCTATGCGAAATAAAGTGTTCTGAGAAGCTTAAAATGAAGAAATAAGCGTTCTAAAATGCTTTAAAAATTCAAAGACATCTTTCAATGGTTAACAAACGCAAGGCGCAATATCAAACCTTAATATTGACCCATAATATTTAAATTGAACAAGGTATTGTATTACCGGGTAATAGTGTACCCTACCACAGGAAATAATTATAGGTCAATTAGGGGGTACACTATGTATATTTTAAATAGTGCATTAAAACAAGGAAATACGACGACATTTTTCAATGTTAACTAACAGCACGGTATCGGAACTTAATATTGACCTATAATTTTTACATTGGACCACGTATTATATTACAGGGTAATAGTGTACCCTACCACAGGAATTAATTATAGGTCATTTAGGGGGTACACAGCGTGACCCTAAATTTTACTATGTATGCCTATGCGAAATAGAGTGTTCTGAGATGCTTAAAATGAAGAAATAAGCGTTCAAAAATGCTTTAAAAATTCAAAGACATCTTTCAATGGTTAACTAACGCAAGGCGCAATATCAGACCTTAATATTGACCCATAATATTTAAATTGGACCAGGTATTATATTACAGGGTAATAGTGTACCCTTCCACAGGAAATAATTATAGGTCAATTAGGGGGTACACTATGTATATTTTAAATAGTGCATTAAAACAAGGAAATACGAAGACACTTTTCTATGTTAACTAACGGCACGGTATCGGACCTTAATATTGACCTATAATTTTTAAATTGGACCACGTATTATATTACAGGGTTATAGTGTATCCTACCACAGGAAATAATTATAGGTCAATTAGGGGGTACACAGCGTGACCATAAAGTTTACTATGTATGCCTATGCGAAATAAAGTGTTCTGAGAAGCTTAAAATGAAGAAATAAGCGTTCTAAAATGCTTTAAAAATTCAAAGACATCTTTCAATGGTTAACTAACGCTAGGCGCAATATCAGACCTTAATATTGACCCATAATATTTAAATTGGACCAGGTATTATATTACAGGGTAATAGTGTACCCTTCCACAGGAAATAATTATAGGTCAATTAGGGGGTACACTATGTATATTTTAAATAGTGCATTAAAACAAGGAAATACGAAGACACTTTTCTATGTTAACTAACGGCACGGTATCGGACCTTAATATTGACCTATAATTTTTAAATTGGACCACGTATTATATTACAGGGTAATAGTGTACCCTACCACAGGAAATATTTATAGGTCATTTAGGGGGTACACAGCGTGACCCTAAATTTTACTATGTATGCCTATGCGAAATAGAGTGTTCTGAGATGCTTAAAATGAAGAAATAAGCGTTCAAAAATGCTTTAAAAATTCAAAGACATCTTTCAATGGTTAACTAACGCAAGGCGCAATATCAGACCTTAATATTGACCCATAATATTTAAATTGGACCAGGTATTATATTACAGGGTAATAGTGTACCCTTCCACAGGAAATAATTATAGGTCAATTAGGGGGTACACTATGTATATTTTAAATAGTGCATTAAAACAAGGAAATACGAAGACACTTTTCTATGTTAACTAACGGCACGGTATCGGACCTTAATATTGACCTATAATTTTTAAATTGGACCACGTATTATATTACAGGGTTATAGTGTATCCTACCACAGGAAATAATTATAGGTCAATTAGGGGGTACACAGCGTGACCATAAAGTTTACTATGTATGCCTATGCGAAATAAAGTGTTCTGAGAAGCTTAAAATGAAGAAATAAGCGTTCTAAAATGCTTTAAAAATTCAAAGACCTCTTTCAATGGTTAACTAACGCAAGGCGCAATATCAGACCTTAATATTGACCCATAATATTTAAATTATACCAGGTATTATATTACAGGGTAATAGTGTACCCTACCACAGGAAATAATTATAGGTCAATTAGGGGGTACACTATGTATATTTTAAATAGTGCATTAAAACAAGGAAATACGAAGACACTTTTCTATGTTAACTAACGGCACGGTATCGGACCTTAATATTGACCTATAATTTTTAAATTTGACCACGTATTATATTACAGGGTTATAGTGTACCCTACCACAGGAAATAATTATAGGTCAATTAGGGGGTACACAGAGTGACCCTAAAGTTTACTATATATGCCTATGCGAAATAGAGTGTTCTGAGATGCTTAAAATGAAGAAATAAGCGTTCTAAAATGCTATTAAAATTCAAAGACATCTTTCAATGGTTAACTAACGCAAGGCGCAATATCAGACCTTAATATTGACCCATAATATTTAAATTGGACCAGGTATTATATTACAGGGTAATAGTGTACCCTACCACAGGAAATAATTATAGGTCAATTAGGGGATACACTATGTATATTTTAAATAGTGCATTAAAACAAGGAAATACGAAGACACTTTTCTATGTTAACTAACGGCACGGTATCGGACCTTAATATTGACCTATAATTTTTAAACTGGACCACGTATTATATTACAGGGTTATAGTGTACCCTACCACAGGAAATAATTATAGGTCAATTAGGGGGTACACAGAGTGACCCTAAAGTTTACTATGTATGCCTATGCGAAATAAAGTGTTCTGAGAAGCTTAAAATGAGGAAATAAGCGTTCTAAAATGCTTTACAAATTCAAAGACATTTTTCTATGTTAACTAACGGCACGGTATCGGACCTTAATATTGACCTATAATTTTTAAATTGGACCACGTATTATATTACAGGGTAATAGTGTGCCCTACCACAGGAAATAATTATAGGTCATTTAGGGGGTACACAGCGTGACCCTAAATTTTACTATGTATGCCTATGCGAAATAAAGTGTTCTGAGAAGCTTAAAATGAAGAAATAAGCGTTCTAAAATGCTTTAAAAATTCAAAGACATCTTTCAATGGTTAACTAGCGCAAGGCGCAATATCAGACCTTAATATTGACCCATAATATTTAAATTGGACCAGGTATTATATTACAGGGTAATAGTGCACCCTACCACAGGAAATAATTATAGGTCAATTAGGGGGTACACTATGTATATTTTAAATAGTGCATTAAAACAAGGAAATACGAAGACACTTTTCTATGTTAACTAACGGCACGGTATCGGACCTTAATATTGACCTATAATTTTTAAATTGTACCACGTATTATATTACAGGGTAATAGTGTACCTTACCACAGGAAATAATTATAGGTCAATTAGGTGGTACACAGCATGACCCTAAAATTTACTATGTATGCCTATGCGAAATAGAGTGTTCTGAGAAGCTTAAAATGAAGAAATAAGCGTTCTAAAATGCTTTAAAAATTCAAAGACATCTTTCAATGGTTAACTAACGCAAGGCGCAATATCAGACCTTAATATTGACCCATAATATTTAAATTGGACCAGGTATTATATTACAGGGTATTAGTGTACCCTTCCACAGGAAATAATTATAGGTCAATTAGGGGGTACACTATGTATATTTTAAATAGTGCATTAAAACAAGGAAATACGAAGACACTTTTCTATGTTAACTAACGGCACGGTATCGGACCTTAATATTGACCTATAATTTTTAAATTGGACCACGTATTATATTACAGGGTTATAGTGTACCCTACCACAGGAAATAATTATAGGTCAATTAGGGGGTACGCAGAGTGACCCTAAAGTTTACTATGTATGCCTATGCGAAATAAAGTGTTCTGAGAAGCTTAAAATGAGGAAATAAGCGTTCTAAAATGCTTTAAAAATTCAAAGACATTTTTCTATGCTAACTAACGGCACGGTATCGGACCTTAATATTGACCTATAATTTTTAAATTGGACCACGTATTATATTACAGGGTAATAGTGTACCCTACCACAGGAAATATTTATAGGTCATTTAGGGGGTACACAGCGTGACCCTAAATTTTACTATGTATGCTTATGCGAAATAGAGAGTTCTGAGAAGCTTAAAATGAAGAAATAAGCGTTCTAAAATGCTTTAAAAATTCAAAGACATCTTTCAATGGTTAACTAGCGCAAGGCGCAATATCAGACCTTAATATTGACCCATAATATTTAAATTGGACCAGGTATTATATTACAGGGTAATAGTGTACCCTTCCACAGGAAATAATTATAGGTCAATTAGGGGGTACACTATGTATATTTTAAATAGTGCATTAAAACAAGGAAATACGAAGACACTTTTCTATGTTAACTAACGGCACGGTATCGGACCTTAATATTGACCTATAATTTTTAAATTGGACCACGTATTATATTACAGGGTTATAGTGTATCCTACCACAGGAAATAATTATAGGTCAATTAGGGGGTACACAGCGTGACCATAAAGTTTACTATGTATGCCTATGCGAAATAAAGTGTTCTGAGAAGCTTAAAATGAAGAAATAAGCGTTCTAAAATGCTTTAAAAATTCAAAGACATCTTTCAATGGTTAACTAACGCTAGGCGCAATATCAGACCTTAATATTGACCCATAATATTTAAATTGGACCAGGTATTATATTACAGGGTAATAGTGTACCCTTCCACAGGAAATAATTATAGGTCAATTAGGGGGTACACTATGTATATTTTAAATAGTGCATTAAAACAAGGAAATACGAAGACACTTTTCTATGTTAACTAACGGCACGGTATCGGACCTTAATATTGACCTATAATTTTTAAATTGGACCACGTATTATATTACAGGGTAATAGTGTACCCTACCACAGGAAATATTTATAGGTCATTTAGGGGGTACACAGCGTGACCCTAAATTTTACTATGTATGCCTATGCGAAATAGAGTGTTCTGAGATGCTTAAAATGAAGAAATAAGCGTTCAAAAATGCTTTAAAAATTCAAAGACATCTTTCAATGGTTAACTAACGCAAGGCGCAATATCAGACCTTAATATTGACCCATAATATTTAAATTGGACCAGGTATTATATTACAGGGTAATAGTGTACCCTTCCACAGGAAATAATTATAGGTCAATTAGGGGGTACACTATGTATATTTTAAATAGTGCATTAAAACAAGGAAATACGAAGACACTTTTCTATGTTAACTAACGGCACGGTATCGGACCTTAATATTGACCTATAATTTTTAAATTGGACCACGTATTATATTACAGGGTTATAGTGTATCCTACCACAGGAAATAATTATAAGTCAATTAGGGGGTACACAGCGTGACCATAAAGTTTACTATGTATGCCTATGCGAAATAAAGTGTTCTGAGAAGCTTAAAATGAAGAAATAAGCGTTCTAAAATGCTTTAAAAATTCAAAGACCTCTTTCAATGGTTAACTAACGCAAGGCGCAATATCAGACCTTAATATTGACCCATAATATTTAAATTATACCAGGTATTATATTACAGGGTAATAGTGTACCCTACCACAGGAAATAATTATAGGTCAATTAGGGGGTACACTATGTATATTTTAAATAGTGCATTAAAACAAGGAAATACGAAGACACTTTTCTATGTTAACTAACGGCACGGTATCGGACCTTAATATTGACCTATAATTTTTAAATTTGACCACGTATTATATTACAGGGTTATAGTGTACCCTACCACAGGAAATAATTATAGGTCAATTAGGGGGTACACAGAGTGACCCTAAAGTTTACTATATATGCCTATGCGAAATAGAGTGTTCTGAGATGCTTAAAATGAAGAAATAAGCGTTCTAAAATGCTATTAAAATTCAAAGACATCTTTCAATGGTTAACTAACGCAAGGCGCAATATCAGACCTTAATATTGACCCATAATATTTAAATTGGACAGGTATTATATTACAGGGTAATAGTGTACCCTACCACAGGAAATAATTATAGGTCAATTAGGGGATACACTATGTATATTTTAAATAGTGCATTAAAACAAGGAAATACGAAGACACTTTTCTATGTTAACTAACGGCACGGTATCGGACCTTAATATTGACCTATAATTTTTAAACTGGACCACGTATTATATTACAGGGTTATAGTGTACCCTACCACAGGAAATAATTATAGGTCAATTAGGGGGGTACACAGAGTGACCCTAAAGTTTACTATGTATGCCTATGCGAAATAAAGTGTTCTGAGAAGCTTAAAATGAGGAAATAAGCGTTCTAAAATGCTTTACAAATTCAAAGACATTTTTCTATGTTAACTAACGGCACGGTATCGGACCTTAATATTGACCTATAATTTTTAAATTGGACCACGTATTATATTACAGGGTAATAGTGTGCCCTACCACAGGAAATAATTATAGGTCATTTAGGGGGTACACAGCGTGACCCTAAATTTTACTATGTATGCCTATGCGAAATAAAGTGTTCTGAGAAGCTTAAAATGAAGAAATAAGCGTTCTAAAATGCTTTAAAAATTCAAAGACATCTTTCAATGGTTAACTAGCGCAAGGCGCAATATCAGACCTTAATATTGACCCATAATATTTAAATTGGACCAGGTATTATATTACAGGGTAATAGTGCACCCTACCACAGGAAATAATTATAGGTCAATTAGGGGGTACACTATGTATATTTTAAATAGTGCATTAAAACAAGGAAATACGAAGACACTTTTCTATGTTAACTAACGGCACGGTATCGGACCTTAATATTGACCTATAATTTTTAAATTGTACCACGTATTATATTACAGGGTAATAGTGTACCTTACCACAGGAAATAATTATAGGTCAATTAGGTGGTACACAGCATGACCCTAAAATTTACTATGTATGCCTATGCGAAATAGAGTGTTCTGAGAAGCTTAAAATGAAGAAATAAGCGTTCTAAAATGCTTTAAAAATTCAAAGACATCTTTCAATGGTTAACTAACGCAAGGCGCAATATCAGACCTTAATATTGACCCATAATATTTAAATTGGACCAGGTATTATATTACAGGGTATTAGTGTACCCTTCCACAGGAAATAATTATAGGTCAATTAGGGGGTACACTATGTATATTTTAAATAGTGCATTAAAACAAGGAAATACGAAGACACTTTTCTATGTTAACTAACGGCACGGTATCGGACCTTAATATTGACCTATAATTTTTAAATTGGACCACGTATTATATTACAGGGTTATAGTGTACCCTACCACAGGAAATAATTATAGGTCAATAGGGGGTACGCAGAGTGACCCTAAAGTTTACTATGTATGCCTATGCGAAATAAAGTGTTCTGAGAAGCTTAAAATGAGGAAATAAGCGTTCTAAAATGCTTTAAAAATTCAAAGACATTTTTCTATGTTAACTAACGGCACGGTATCGGACCTTAATATTGATCTATAATTTTTAAATTGGACCACGTATTATATTACAGGGTTATAGTGTACCCTACCACAGGAAATAATTATAGGTCAATTAGGGGGTACGCAGAGTGACCCTAAAGTTTACTATGTATGCCTATGCGAAATAAGTGTTCTGAGAAGCTTAAAATGAGAAATAAGCGTTCTAAAATGCTTTAAAAATTCAAAGACATTTTTCTATGCTAACTAACGGCACGGTATCGGACCTTAATATTGACCTATAATTTTTAAATTGGACCACGTATTATATTACAGGGTAATAGTGTACCCTACCACAGGAAATATTTATAGGTCATTTAGGGGGTACACAGCGTGACCCTAAATTTTACTATGTATGCTTATGCGAAATAGAGTGTTCTGAGAAGCTTAAAATGAAGAAATAAGCGTTCTAAAATGCTTTAAAAATTCAAAGACATCTTTCAATGGTTAACTAGCGCAAGGCGCAATATCAGACCTTAATATTGACCCATAATATTTAAATTGGACCAGGTATTATATTACAGGGTAATAGTGTACCCTACCACAGGAAATAATTATAGGTCAATTAGGGGGTACACTATGTATATTTAAATTGTGCATTAAAACAAGGAAATACGAAGACACTTTTCTATGTTAACTAACGGCACGGTATTGGACCTTAATATTGACCCATAATTTTTAATTGGACCCACGTATTATATTACAGGGTAATAGTGTACCCTACCACAGGAAATAATTATAGGTCAATTAGGGGGTACACAGTGTGACCCTAAAGTTTACTATGTATGCCTATGCGAAATAAAGTGTTCTGAGAAGCTTAAAATGAGGAAATAAGCGTTCTAAAATGCTTTTAAAATTCAAAGACATTTTTCTATGCTAACTAACGGCACGGTATCGGACCCTTAATATTGACCTATAATTTTTAAATTGGACCACCTATTATATTACAGGGTAATAGTGTACCCTACCACAGGAAATAATTATAGGTCAATTAGGGAGTACACAGCGTGACCCTAAAGTTTACTATGTATGCCTATGCGAAATAAAGTGTTCTGAGAAGCTTAAAATGAAGAAATAAGCGTTCTAAAATGCTTTAAAAATTCAAAGACATCTTTCAATGGTTAACTAACGCAAGGCGCAATATCAAACCTTAATATTGACCCATAATATTTAAATTGAACAAGGTATTGTATTACAGGGTAATAGTGTACCCTACCACAGGAAATAATTATAGGTCAATTAGGGGGTACACTATGTATATTTTAAATAGTGCATTAAAACAAGGGAATACGAAGACATTTTTCAATGTTAACTAACGGCACGGTATCGGAACTTAATATTGACCTATAATTTTTACATTGGACCACGTATTATATTACAGGGTAATAGTGTACCCTACCACAGGAATTAATTATAGGTCATTTAGGGGGTACACAGCGTGACCCTAAATTTTACTATGTATGCCTATGCGAAATAAAGTGTTCTGAGAAGCTTAAAATGAGGAAATAAGCGTTCTAAAATGCTTTAAAAATTCAAAGACATTTTTCTATGTTAACTAACGGCACGGTATCGGACCTTAATATTGACTTATAATTTTTAAATTGGACCACGTATTATATTACAGGGTAATAATGTACCCTACCGCAGGAAATAATTATAGGTCATTTAGGGGGTACACAGCGTGACCCTAAATTTTACTATGTATGCCTATGCGAAATAGAGTGTTCTGAGATGCTTAAAATGAAGAAATAAGCGTTCAAAAATGCTTTAAAAATTCAAAGACATCTTTCAATGGTTAACTAACGCAAGGCGCAATATCAGACCTTAATATTGACCCATAATATTTAAATTGGACCAGGTATTATATTACAGGGTAATAGTGTACCCTACCACAGGAAATAATTATAGGTCAATTAGGGGGTACACTATGTATATTTTAAATAGTGCATTAAAACAAGGAAATACGAAGACACTTTTCTATGTTAACTAACGGCACGGTATCGGACCTTAATATTGATCTATAATTTTTAAATTGGACCACGTATTATATTACAGGGTTATAGTGTACCCTACCACAGGAAATAATTATAGGTCAATTAGGGGGTACGCAGAGTGACCCTAAAGTTTACTATGTATGCCTATGCGAAATAAAGTGTTCTGAGAAGCTTAAAATGAGGAAATAAGCGTTCTAAAATGCTTTAAAAATTCAAAGACATTTTTCTATGCTAACTAACGGCACGGTATCGGACCTTAATATTGACCTATAATTTTTAAATTGGACCACGTATTATATTACACGGTAATAGTGTACCCTACCACAGGAAATATTTATAGGTCATTTAGGGGGTACACAGCGTGACCCTAAATTTTACTATGTATGCTTATGCGAAATAGAGTGCTCTGAGAAGCTTAAAATGAAGAAATAAGCGTTCTAAAATGCTTTAAAAATTCAAAGACATCTTTCAATGGTTAACTAGCGCAAGGCGCAATATCAGACCTTAATATTGACCCATAATATTTAAATTGGACCAGGTATTATATTACAGGGTAATAGTGTACCCTACCACAGGAAATAATTATAGGTCAATTAGGGGGTACACTATGTATATTTTAAATTGTGCATTAAAACAAGGAAATACGAAGACACTTTTCTATGTTAACTAACGGCACGGTATCGGACCTTAATATTGACCCATAATTTTTAAATTGGACCACGTATTATATTACAGGGTAATAGTGTACCCTACCACAGGAAATAATTATAGGTCAATTAGGGGGTACACAGTGTGACCCTAAAGTTTACTATGTATGCCTATGCGAAATAAAGTGTTCTGAGAAGCTTAAAATGAGGAAATAAGCGTTCTAAAATGCTTTTAAAATTCAAAGACATTTTTCTATGCTAACTAACGGCACGGTATCGGACCTTAATATTGACCTATAATTTTTAAATTGGACCACCTATTATATTACAGGGTAATAGTGTACCCTACCACAGGAAATAATTATAGGTCAATTAGGGAGTACACAGCGTGACCCTAAAGTTTACTATGTATGCCTATGCGAAATAAAGTGTTCTGAGAAGCTTAAAATGAAGAAATAAGCGTTCTAAAATGCTTTAAAAATTCAAAGACATCTTTCAATGGTTAACTAACGCAAGGCGCAATATCAAACCTTAATATTGACCCATAATATTTAAATTGAACAAGGTATTGTATTACAGGGTAATAGTGTACCCTACCACAGGAAATAATTATAGGTCAATTAGGGGGTACACTATGTATATTTTAAATAGTGCATTAAAACAAGGGAATACGAAGACATTTTTCAATGTTAACTAACGGCACGGTATCGGAACTTAATATTGACCTATAATTTTTACATTGGACCACGTATTATATTACAGGGTAATAATGTACCCTACCGCAGGAAATAATTATAGGTCATTTAGGGGGTACACAGCGTGACCCTAAATTTTACTATGTATGCCTATGCGAAATAGAGTGTTCTGAGATGCTTAAAATGAAGAAATAAGCGTTCAAAAATGCTTTAAAAATTCAAAGACATCTTTCAATGGTTAACTAACGCAAGGCGCAATATCAGACCTTAATATTGACCCATAATATTTAAATTGGACCAGGTATTATATTACAGGGTAATAGTGTACCCTACCACAGGAAATAATTATAGGTCAATTAGGGGGTACACTATGTATATTTTAAATAGTGCATTAAAACAAGGAAATACGAAGACACTTTTCTATGTTAACTAACGGCACGGTATCGGAAATTAATATTGACCTATAATTTTTAAATTGGACCACGTATTATATTACAGGGTTATAGTGTACCCTACCACAGGAAATAATTATAGGTCAATTAGGGGGTACGCAGAGTGACCCTAAAGTTTACTATGTATGCCTATGCGAAATAAAGTGTTCTGAGAAGCTTAAAATGAGGAAATAAGCGTTCTAAAATGCTTTAAAAATTCAAAGACATTTTTCTATGCTAACTAACGGCACGGTATCGGACCTTAATATTGACCTATAATTTTTAAATTGGACCACCTATTATATTACAGGGTAATAGTGTACCCTACCACAGGAAATAATTATAGGTCAATTAGAAGGTACACAGCGTGACCCTAAAGTTTACTATGTATGCCTATGCGAAATAAAGTGTTCTGAGAAGCTTAAAATGAAGAAATAAGCGTTCTAAAATGCTTTAAAAATTCAAAGACATCTTTCAATGGTTAACTAACGCAAGGCGCAATATCAAACCTTAATATTGACCCATAATATTTAAATTGGACCAGGTATTATATTACAGGGTAATAGTGTACCCTACCAAAGGAAATAATTATAGGTCAATTAGGGGGTACACAGCGTGACCCTAAAGTTTACTATGTATGCCTATGCGAAATAAAGTGTTCTGAGAAGCTTAAAATGAGGAAATAAGCGTTCTAAAATGCTTTAAAAATTCAAAGACATTTTTCTATGTTAACTAACGGCACGGTATCGGACCTTAATATTGACCTATAATTTTTAAATTGGACCACGTATTATATTACAGGGTAATAGTGTACCCTACCACAGGAAATAATTATAGGTCATTTAGGGGGTACACAGCGTGACCCTAAATTTTACTATGTATGCCTATGCGAAATAGAGTGTTCTGAGATGCTTAAAAAGAAGAAATAAGCGTTCTAAAATGCTTTAAAAATTCAAAGACATCTTCCAATGGTTAACTAACGCAAGGCGCAATATCAGACCTTAATATTGACCCATAATATTTAAATTGGACCAGGTATTATATTACAGGGTAATAGTGTACCCTACCACAGGAAATAATTATAGGTCAATTAGGGGGTACACAGTGTGACCCTAAAGTTTACTATGTATGATTATGCGAAATAAAGTGTTCTGAGAAGCTTAAAATGAGGAAATAAGCGTTCTAAAATGCTTTTAAAATTCAAAGACATTTTTCTATGCTAACTAACGGCACGGTATCGGACCTTAATATTGACCTATAATTTTTAAATTGGACCACCTATTATATTACAGGGTAATAGTGTACCCTACCACAGGAAATAATTATAGGTCATTTAGGGGGTACACAGCGTGACCCTAAATTTTACTATGTATGCCTATGCGAAATAAAGTGTTCTGAGAAGCTTAAAATGAAGAAATAAGCGTTCTAAAATGCTTTAAAAATTCAAAGACATCTTTCAATGGTTAACTAGCGCAAGGCGCAATATCAGACCTTAATATTGACCCATAATATTTAAATTGGACCAGGTATTATATTACAGGGTAATAGTGCACCCTACCACAGGAAATAATTATAGGTCAATTAGGGGGTACACTATGTATATTTTAAATAGTGCATTAAAACAAGGAAATACGAAGACACTTTTCTATGTTAACTAACGGCACGGTATCGGACCTTAATATTGACCTATAATTTTTAAATTGTACCACGTATTATATTACAGGGTAATAGTGTACCTTACCATAGGAAATAATTATAGGTCAATTAGGTGGTACACAGCATGACCCTAAAATTTACTATGTATGCCTATGCGAAATAGAGTGTTCTGAGAAGCTTAAAATGAAGAAATAAGCGTTCTAAAATGCTTTAAAAATTCAAAGACATCTTTCAATGGTTAACTAACGCAAGGCGCGATATCAGACCTTAATATGGAACCATAATATTTCAATTGGACCAGGTATTATATTACAGGGAAATAGTGTACCCTACAACAGGAAATAATTATAGGTCAATTAGGGGGTACACTATGTATGTTTTAAATAGTGCATTAAAACAAGAAAATACGAAGACACTTTTCTATGTTAACTAACGGCACGGTATCGGACCTTAATATTGACCTATAATTTTTAAATTGGACCACGTATTATATTACAGGGTTATAGTGTACCCTACCACAGGAAATAATTATAGGTCAATTAGGGGGTACGCAGAGTGACCCTAAAGTTTTTTATGTATGCCTATGCGAAATGAAGTGTTCTGAGAAGCTTAAAATGAGGAAATAAGCGTTCTAAAATGCTTTAAAAATTCAAAGACATTTTTCTATGCTAACTAACGGCACGGTATCGGACCTTAATATTGACCTATAATTTTTAAATTGGACCACCTATTATATTACAGGGTAATAGTGTACCCTACAACAGGAAATAATTATAGGTCAATTAGGGGGTACACAGCGTGACCTTAAAGTTTACAATGTATGCCTATGCGAAATAGAGTGTTCTGAGATGCTTAAAATGAAGAAATAAGCGTTCTAAAATGCTTTAAAAATTCAAAGACATCTTTCAATGGTTAACTAACGCAAGGCGCAATATCAGACCTTAATATTGACCCATAATATTTAACTTGAACCAGGTATTATATCTGAGGGTAATAGTGTACCCTACCACAGGAAATAATTATAGGTCAATTAGGGGGTACACTATGTATATTTTAAATAGTGCATTAAAACAAGGAAATTGGAAGACACTTTTCTATGTTAACTAACGGCACGGTATCTGACCTTAATATTGACCTATAATTTTTAAATTGGACCACGTATTATATTACAGGGTTATAGTGTATCCTACCGCAGGAAATAATTATAGGTCAATTAGGGGGTACACAGCGTGACCCTAAAGTTTACTATGTATGCCTATGCGAAATAAAGTGTTCTGAGAAGCTTAAAATGAGGAAATAAGCGTTCTAAAATGCTTTAAAAATTCAAAGACATTTTTCTATGTTAACTAACGGCACGGTATCGGACCTTAATATTGACCTATATTTTTTAAATTGGACCACGTATTATATTACAGGGTAATAGTGTACCCTACCACAGGAAATAATTATAGGTCATTTAGGGGGTACACAGCGTGACCCTAAATTTTACTATGTATGCCTATGCGAAATAGAGTGTTCTGAGATGCTTAAAAAGAAGAAATAAGCGTTCTAAAATGCTTTAAAAATTCAAAGACATCTTCCAATGGTTAACTAACGCAAGGCGCAATATCAGACCTTAATATTGACCCATAATATTTAAATTGGACCAGGTATTATATTACAGGGTAATAGTGTACCCTACCACAGGAAATAATTATAGGTCAATTAGGGGGTACACAGTGTGACCCTAAAGTTTACTATGTATGATTATGCGAAATAAAGTGTTCTGAGAAGCTTAAAATGAGGAAATAAGCGTTCTAAAATGCTTTTAAAATTCAAAGACATTTTTCTATGCTAACTAACGGCACGGTATCGGACCTTAATATTGACCTATAATTTTTAAATTGGACCACCAATTATATTACAGCGTAATAGTGTACCCAACCACAGGAAATAATTATAGGTCATTTAGGGGGTACACAGCGTGACCCTAAATTTTACTATGTATGCCTATGCGAAATAAAGTGTTCTGAGAAGCTTAAAATGAAGAAATAAGCGTTCTAAAATGCTTTAAAAATTCAAAGACATCTTTCAATGGTTAACTAGCGCAAGGCGCAATATCAGACCTTAATATTGACCCATAATATTTAAATTGGACCAGGTATTATATTACAGGGTAATAGTGCACCCTACCACAGGAAATAATTATAGGTCAATTAGGGGGTACACTATGTATATTTTAAATAGTGCATTAAAACAAGGAAATACGAAGACACTTTTCTATGTTAACTAACGGCACGGTATCGGACCTTAATATTGACCTATAATTTTTAAATTGTACCACGTATTATATTACAGGGTAATAGTGTACCTTACCACAGGAAATAATTATAGGTCAATTAGGTGGTACACAGCATGACCCTAAAATTTACTATGTATGCCTATGCGAAATAGAGTGTTCTGAGAAGCTTAAAATGAAGAAATAAGCGTTCTAAAATGCTTTAAAAATTCAAAGACATCTTTCAATGGTTAACTAACGCAAGGCGCAATATCAGACCTTAATATTGACCCATAATATTTAAATTGGACCAGGTATTATATTACAGGGTATTAGTGTACCCTTCCACAGGAAATAATTATAGGTCAATTAGGGGGTACACTATGTATATTTTAAATAGTGCATTAAAACAAGGAAATACGAAGACACTTTTCTATGTTAACTAACGGCACGGTATCGGACCTTAATATTGACCTATAATTTTTAAATTGGACCACGTATTATATTACAGGGTTATAGTGTACCCTACCACAGGAAATAATTATAGGTCAATTAGGGGGTACGCAGAGTGACCCTAAAGTTTACTATGTATGCCTATGCGAAATAAAGTGTTCTGAGAAGCTTAAAATGAGGAAATAAGCGTTCTAAAATGCTTTAAAAATTCAAAGACATTTTTCTATGCTAACTAACGGCACGGTATCGGACCTTAATATTGACCTATAATTTTTAAATTGGACCACGTATTATATTACAGGGTAATAGTGTACCCTACCACAGGAAATATTTATAGGTCATTTAGGGGGTACACAGCGTGACCCTAAATTTTACTATGTATGCTTATGCGAAATAGAGAGTTCTGAGAAGCTTAAAATGAAGAAATAAGCGTTCTAAAATGCTTTAAAAATTCAAAGACATCTTTCAATGGTTAACTAGCGCAAGGCGCAATATCAGACCTTAATATTGACCCATAATATTTAAATTGGACCAGGTATTATATTACAGGGTAATAGTGTACCCTACCACAGGAAATAATTATAGGTCAATTAGGGGGTACACTATGTATATTTTAAATTGTGCATTAAAACAAGGAAATACGAAGACACTTTTCTATGTTAACTAACGGCACGGTATCGGACCTTAATATTGACCCATAATTTTTAAATTAAACCACGTATTATATTACAGGGTAATAGTGTACCCTACCACAGGAAATAATTATAGGTCAATTAGGGGGTACACAGTGTGACCCTAAAGTTTACTATGTATGCCTATGCGAAATAAAGTGTTCTGAGAAGCTTAAAATGAGGAAATAAGCGTTCTAAAATGCTTTTAAAATTCAAAGACATTTTTCTATGCTAACTAACGGCACGGTATCGGACCTTAATATTGACCTATAATTTTTAAATTGGACCACCTATTATATTACAGGGTAATAGTGTACCCTACCACAGGAAATAATTATAGGTCAATTAGGGGGTACACAGCGTGACCCTAAAGTTTACTATGTATGCCTATGCGAAATAAAGTGTTCTGAGAAGCTTAAAATGAAGAAATAAGCGTTCTAAAATGCTTTAAAAATTCAAAGACATCTTTCAATGGTTAACTAACGCAAGGCGCAATATCAAACCTTAATATTGACCCATAATATTTAAATTGAACAAGGTATTGTATTACAGGGTAATAGTGTACCCTACCACAGGAAATAATTATAGGTCAATTAGGGGGTACACTATGTATATTTTAAATAGTGCATTAAAACAAGGAAATACGAAGACATTTTTCAATGTTAACTAACGGCACGGTATCGGAACTTAATATTGACCTATAATTTTTACATTGGGCCACGTATTATATTACAGGGTAATAGTGTACCCTACCACAGGAATTAATTATAGGTCATTTAGGGGGTACACAGCGTGACCCTAAATTTTACTATGTATGGCTATGCGAAATAAAGTGTTCTGAGAAGCTTAAAATGAGGAAATAAGCGTTCTAAAATGCTTTAAAAATTCAAAGACATTTTTCTATGTTAACTAACGGCACGGTATCGGACCTTAATATTGACCTATAATTTTTAAATTGGACCACGTATTATATTACAGGGTAATAATGTACCCTACCACAGGAAATAATTATAGGTCATTTAGGGGGTACACAGCGTGACCCTAAATTTTACTATGCATGCCTATGCGAAATAGAGTGTTCTGAGATGCTTAAAATGAAGAAATAAGCGTTCTAAAATGCTTTAAAAATTCAAAGACATCTTTCAATGGTTAACTAACGCAAGGCGCAATATCAGACCTTAATATTGACCCATAATATTTAAATTGGACCAGGTATTATATTACAGAGTAATAGTGTACCCTTAAACAGGAAATAATTATAGGTCAATTAGGGGGTACACTATGTATATTTTAAATAGTGCATTAAAACAAGGAAATACGAAGACACTTTTCTATGTTAACTAACGGCACGGTATCGGACCTTAATATTGATCTATAATTTTTAAATTGGACCACGTATTATATTACAGGGTTATAGTGTACCCTACCACAGGAAATAATTATAGGTCAATTAGGGGGTACGCAGAGTGACCCTAAAGTTTACTATGTATGCCTATGCGAAATAAAGTGTTCTGAGAAGCTTAAAATGAGGAAATAAGCGTTCTAAAATGCTTTAAAAATTCAAAGACATTTTTCTATGCTAACTAACGGCACGGTATCGGACCTTAATATTGACCTATAATTTTTAAATTGGACCACGTATTATATTACAGGGTAATAGTGTACCCTACCACAGGAAATATTTATAGGTCATTTAGGGGGTACACAGCGTGACCCTAAATTTTACTATGTATGCTTATGCGAAATAGAGTGTTCTGAGAAGCTTAAAATGAAGAAATAAGCGTTCTAAAATGCTTTAAAAATTCAAAGACATCTTTCAATGGTTAACTAGCGCAAGGCGCAATATCAGACCTTAATATTGACCCATAATATTTAAATTGGACCAGGTATTATATTACAGGGTAATAGTGTACCCTACCACAGGAAATAATTATAGGTCAATTAGGGGGTACACTATGTATATTTTAAATTGTGCATTAAAACAAGGAAATACGAAGACACTTTTCTATGTTAACTAACGGCACGGTATCGGACCTTAATATTGACCCATAATTTTTAAATTGGACCACGTATTATATTACAGGGTAATAGTGTACCCTACCACAGGAAATAATTATAGGTCAATTAGGGGGTACACAGTGTGACCCTAAAGTTTACTATGTATGCCTATGCGAAATAAAGTGTTCTGAGAAGCTTAAAATGAGGAAATAAGCGTTCTAAAATGCTTTTAAAATTCAAAGACATTTTTCTATGCTAACTAACGGCACGGTATCGGACCTTAATATTGACCTATAATTTTTAAATTGGACCACCTATTATATTACAGGGTAATAGTGTACCCTACCACAGGAAATAATTATAGGTCAATTAGGGAGTACACAGCGTGACCCTAAAGTTTACTATGTATGCCTATGCGAAATAAAGTGTTCTGAGAAGCTTAAAATGAAGAAATAAGCGTTCTAAAATGCTTTAAAAATTCAAAGACATCTTTCAATGGTTAACTAACGCAAGGCGCAATATCAAACCTTAATATTGACCCATAATATTTAAATTGAACAAGGTATTGTATTACAGGGTAATAGTGTACCCTACCACAGGAAATAATTATAGGTCAATTAGGGGGTACACTATGTATATTTTAAATAGTGCATTAAAACAAGGGAATACGAAGACATTTTTCAATGTTAACTAACGGCACGGTATCGGAACTTAATATTGACCTATAATTTTTACATTGGACCACGTATTATATTACAGGGTAATAGTGTACCCTACCACAGGAATTAATTATAGGTCATTTAGGGGGTACACAGCGTGACCCTAAATTTTACTATGTATGCCTATGCGAAATAAAGTGTTCTGAGAAGCTTAAAATGAGGAAATAAGCGTTCTAAAATGCTTTAAAAATTCAAAGACATTTTTCTATGTTAACTAACGGCACGGTATCGGACCTTAATATTGACTTATAATTTTTAAATTGGACCACGTATTATATTACAGGGTAATAATGTACCCTACCGCAGGAAATAATTATAGGTCATTTAGGGGGTACACAGCGTGACCCTAAATTTTACTATGTATGCCTATGCGAAATAGAGTGTTCTGAGATGCTTAAAATGAAGAAATAAGCGTTCAAAAATGCTTTAAAAATTCAAAGACATCTTTCAATGGTTAACTAACGCAAGGCGCAATATCAGACCTTAATATTGACCCATAATATTTAAATTGGACCAGGTATTATATTACAGGGTAATAGTGTACCCTACCACAGGAAATAATTATAGGTCAATTAGGGGGTACACTATGTATATTTTAAATAGTGCATTAAAACAAGGAAATACGAAGACACTTTTCTATGTTAACTAACGGCACGGTATCGGACCTTAATATTGATCTATAATTTTTAAATTGGACCACGTATTATATTACAGGGTTATAGTGTACCCTACCACAGGAAATAATTATAGGTCAATTAGGGGGTACGCAGAGTGACCCTAAAGTTTACTATGTATGCCTATGCGAAATAAAGTGTTCTGAGAAGCTTAAAATGAGGAAATAAGCGTTCTAAAATGCTTTAAAAATTCAAAGACATTTTTCTATGCTAACTAACGGCACGGTATCGGACCTTAATATTGACCTATAATTTTTAAATTGGACCACGTATTATATTACACGGTAATAGTGTACCCTACCACAGGAAATATTTATAGGTCATTTAGGGGGTACAC
Source organism: Parasteatoda tepidariorum (assembly GCF_982258835.1). NCBI lineage: Eukaryota > Metazoa > Arthropoda > Arachnida > Araneae > Theridiidae > Parasteatoda > Parasteatoda tepidariorum. The sequence goes on from NW_028257456.1 coordinate 57,169, forward strand.
AGCGTGACCCTAAATTTTACTATGTATGCTTATGCGAAATAGAGTGTTCTGAGAAGCTTAAAATGAAGAAATAAGCGTTCTAAAATGCTTTAAAAATTCAAAGACATCTTTCAATGGTTAACTAGCGCAAGGCGCAATATCAGACCTTAATATTGACCCATAATATTTAAATTGGACCAGGTATTATATTACAGGGTAATAGTGTACCCTACCACAGGAAATAATTATAGGTCAATTAGGGGGTACACTATGTATATTTTAAATTGTGCATTAAAACAAGGAAATACGAAGACACTTTTCTATGTTAACTAACGGCACGGTATCGGACCTTAATATTGACCCATAATTTTTAAATTGGACCACGTATTATATTACAGGGTAATAGTGTACCCTACCACAGGAAATAATTATAGGTCAATTAGGGGGTACACAGTGTGACCCTAAAGTTTACTATGTATGCCTATGCGAAATAAAGTGTTCTGAGAAGCTTAAAATGAGGAAATAAGCGTTCTAAAATGCTTTTAAAATTCAAAGACATTTTTCTATGCTAACTAACGGCACGGTATCGGACCTTAATATTGACCTATAATTTTTAAATTGGACCACCTATTATATTACAGGGTAATAGTGTACCCTACCACAGGAAATAATTATAGGTCAATTAGGGAGTACACAGCGTGACCCTAAAGTTTACTATGTATGCCTATGCGAAATAAAGTGTTCTGAGAAGCTTAAAATGAAGAAATAAGCGTTCTAAAATGCTTTAAAAATTCAAAGACATCTTTCAATGGTTAACTAACGCAAGGCGCAATATCAAACCTTAATATTGACCCATAATATTTAAATTGAACAAGGTATTGTATTACAGGGTAATAGTGTACCCTACCACAGGAAATAATTATAGGTCAATTAGGGGGTACACTATGTATATTTTAAATAGTGCATTAAAACAAGGGAATACGAAGACATTTTTCAATGTTAACTAACGGCACGGTATCGGAACTTAATATTGACCTATAATTTTTACATTGGACCACGTATTATATTACAGGGTAATAGTGTACCCTACCACAGGAATTAATTATAGGTCATTTAGGGGGTACACAGCGTGACCCTAAATTTTACTATGTATGCCTATGCGAAATAAAGTGTTCTGAGAAGCTTAAAATGAGGAAATAAGCGTTCTAAAATGCTTTAAAAATTCAAAGACATTTTTCTATGTTAACTAACGGCACGGTATCGGACCTTAATATTGACTTATAATTTTTAAATTGGACCACGTATTATATTACAGGGTAATAATGTACCCTACCGCAGGAAATAATTATAGGTCATTTAGGGGGTACACAGCGTGACCCTAAATTTTACTATGTATGCCTATGCGAAATAGAGTGTTCTGAGATGCTTAAAATGAAGAAATAAGCGTTCAAAAATGCTTTAAAAATTCAAAGACATCTTTCAATGGTTAACTAACGCAAGGCGCAATATCAGACCTTAATATTGACCCATAATATTTAAATTGGACCAGGTATTATATTACAGGGTAATAGTGTACCCTACCACAGGAAATAATTATAGGTCAATTAGGGGGTACACTATGTATATTTTAAATAGTGCATTAAAACAAGGAAATACGAAGACACTTTTCTATGTTAACTAACGGCACGGTATCGGAAATTAATATTGACCTATAATTTTTAAATTGGACCACGTATTATATTACAGGGTTATAGTGTACCCTACCACAGGAAATAATTATAGGTCAATTAGGGGGTACGCAGAGTGACCCTAAAGTTTACTATGTATGCCTATGCGAAATAAAGTGTTCTGAGAAGCTTAAAATGAGGAAATAAGCGTTCTAAAATGCTTTAAAAATTCAAAGACATTTTTCTATGCTAACTAACGGCACGGTATCGGACCTTAATATTGACCTATAATTTTTAAATTGGACCACCTATTATATTACAGGGTAATAGTGTACCCTACCACAGGAAATAATTATAGGTCAATTAGAAGGTACACAGCGTGACCCTAAAGTTTACTATGTATGCCTATGCGAAATAAAGTGTTCTGAGAAGCTTAAAATGAAGAAATAAGCGTTCTAAAATGCTTTAAAAATTCAAAGACATCTTTCAATGGTTAACTAACGCAAGGCGCAATATCAAACCTTAATATTGACCCATAATATTTAAATTGGACCAGGTATTATATTACAGGGTAATAGTGTACCCTACCAAAGGAAATAATTATAGGTCAATTAGGGGGTACACAGCGTGACCCTAAAGTTTACTATGTATGCCTATGCGAAATAAAGTGTTCTGAGAAGCTTAAAATGAGGAAATAAGCGTTCTAAAATGCTTTAAAAATTCAAAGACATTTTTCTATGTTAACTAACGGCACGGTATCGGACCTTAATATTGACCTATAATTTTTAAATTGGACCACGTATTATATTACAGGGTAATAGTGTACCCTACCACAGGAAATAATTATAGGTCATTTAGGGGGTACACAGCGTGACCCTAAATTTTACTATGTATGCCTATGCGAAATAGAGTGTTCTGAGATGCTTAAAAAGAAGAAATAAGCGTTCTAAAATGCTTTAAAAATTCAAAGACATCTTCCAATGGTTAACTAACGCAAGGCGCAATATCAGACCTTAATATTGACCCATAATATTTAAATTGGACCAGGTATTATATTACAGGGTAATAGTGTACCCTACCACAGGAAATAATTATAGGTCAATTAGGGGGTACACAGTGTGACCCTAAAGTTTACTATGTATGATTATGCGAAATAAAGTGTTCTGAGAAGCTTAAAATGAGGAAATAAGCGTTCTAAAATGCTTTTAAAATTCAAAGACATTTTTCTATGCTAACTAACGGCACGGTATCGGACCTTAATATTGACCTATAATTTTTAAATTGGACCACCTATTATATTACAGGGTAATAGTGTACCCTACCACAGGAAATAATTATAGGTCATTTAGGGGGTACACAGCGTGACCCTAAATTTTACTATGTATGCCTATGCGAAATAAAGTGTTCTGAGAAGCTTAAAATGAAGAAATAAGCGTTCTAAAATGCTTTAAAAATTCAAAGACATCTTTCAATGGTTAACTAGCGCAAGGCGCAATATCAGACCTTAATATTGACCCATAATATTTAAATTGGACCAGGTATTATATTACAGGGTAATAGTGCACCCTACCACAGGAAATAATTATAGGTCAATTAGGGGGTACACTATGTATATTTTAAATAGTGCATTAAAACAAGGAAATACGAAGACACTTTTCTATGTTAACTAACGGCACGGTATCGGACCTTAATATTGACCTATAATTTTTAAATTGTACCACGTATTATATTACAGGGTAATAGTGTACCTTACCATAGGAAATAATTATAGGTCAATTAGGTGGTACACAGCATGACCCTAAAATTTACTATGTATGCCTATGCGAAATAGAGTGTTCTGAGAAGCTTAAAATGAAGAAATAAGCGTTCTAAAATGCTTTAAAAATTCAAAGACATCTTTCAATGGTTAACTAACGCAAGGCGCGATATCAGACCTTAATATGGAACCATAATATTTCAATTGGACCAGGTATTATATTACAGGGAAATAGTGTACCCTACAACAGGAAATAATTATAGGTCAATTAGGGGGTACACTATGTATGTTTTAAATAGTGCATTAAAACAAGAAAATACGAAGACACTTTTCTATGTTAACTAACGGCACGGTATCGGACCTTAATATTGACCTATAATTTTTAAATTGGACCACGTATTATATTACAGGGTTATAGTGTACCCTACCACAGGAAATAATTATAGGTCAATTAGGGGGTACGCAGAGTGACCCTAAAGTTTTTTATGTATGCCTATGCGAAATGAAGTGTTCTGAGAAGCTTAAAATGAGGAAATAAGCGTTCTAAAATGCTTTAAAAATTCAAAGACATTTTTCTATGCTAACTAACGGCACGGTATCGGACCTTAATATTGACCTAAAATTTTTAAATTGGACCACCTATTATATTACAGGGTAATAGTGTACCCTACAACAGGAAATAATTATAGGTCAATTAGGGGGTACACAGCGTGACCTTAAAGTTTACAATGTATGCCTATGCGAAATAGAGTGTTCTGAGATGCTTAAAATGAAGAAATAAGCGTTCTAAAATGCTTTAAAAATTCAAAGACATCTTTCAATGGTTAACTAACGCAAGGCGCAATATCAGACCTTAATATTGACCCATAATATTTAACTTGAACCAGGTATTATATCTGAGGGTAATAGTGTACCCTACCACAGGAAATAATTATAGGTCAATTAGGGGGTACACTATGTATATTTTAAATAGTGCATTAAAACAAGGAAATTGGAAGACACTTTTCTATGTTAACTAACGGCACGGTATCTGACCTTAATATTGACCTATAATTTTTAAATTGGACCACGTATTATATTACAGGGTTATAGTGTATCCTACCGCAGGAAATAATTATAGGTCAATTAGGGGGTACACAGCGTGACCCTAAAGTTTACTATGTATGCCTATGCGAAATAAAGTGTTCTGAGAAGCTTAAAATGAGGAAATAAGCGTTCTAAAATGCTTTAAAAATTCAAAGACATTTTTCTATGTTAACTAACGGCACGGTATCGGACCTTAATATTGACCTATATTTTTTAAATTGGACCACGTATTATATTACAGGGTAATAGTGTACCCTACCACAGGAAATAATTATAGGTCATTTAGGGGGTACACAGCGTGACCCTAAATTTTACTATGTATGCCTATGCGAAATAGAGTGTTCTGAGATGCTTAAAAAGAAGAAATAAGCGTTCTAAAATGCTTTAAAAATTCAAAGACATCTTCCAATGGTTAACTAACGCAAGGCGCAATATCAGACCTTAATATTGACCCATAATATTTAAATTGGACCAGGTATTATATTACAGGGTAATAGTGTACCCTACCACAGGAAATAATTATAGGTCAATTAGGGGGTACACAGTGTGACCCTAAAGTTTACTATGTATGATTATGCGAAATAAAGTGTTCTGAGAAGCTTAAAATGAGGAAATAAGCGTTCTAAAATGCTTTTAAAATTCAAAGACATTTTTCTATGCTAACTAACGGCACGGTATCGGACCTTAATATTGACCTATAATTTTTAAATTGGACCACCAATTATATTACAGGGTAATAGTGTACCCAACCACAGGAAATAATTATAGGTCATTTAGGGGGTACACAGCGTGACCCTAAATTTTACTATGTATGCCTATGCGAAATAAAGTGTTCTGAGAAGCTTAAAATGAAGAAATAAGCGTTCTAAAATGCTTTAAAAATTCAAAGACATCTTTCAATGGTTAACTAGCGCAAGGCGCAATATCAGACCTTAATATTGACCCATAATATTTAAATTGGACCAGGTATTATATTACAGGGTAATAGTGCACCCAACCACAGGAAATAATTATAGGTCAATTAGGGGGTACACTATGTATATTTTAAATAGTGCATTAAAACAAGGAAATACGAAGACACTTTTCTATGTTAACTAACGGCACGGTATCGGACCTTAATATTGACCTATAATTTTTAAATTGTACCACGTATTATATTACAGGGTAATAGTGTACCTTACCATAGGAAATAATTATAGGTCAATTAGGTGGTACACAGCATGACCCTAAAATTTACTATGTATGCCTATGCGAAATAGAGTGTTCTGAGAAGCTTAAAATGAAGAAATAAGCGTTCTAAAATGCTTTAAAAATTCAAAGACATCTTTCAATGGTTAACTAACGCAAGGCGCGATATCAGACCTTAATATGGAACCATAATATTTCAATTGGACCAGGTATTATATTACAGGGTAATAGTGTACCCTACAACAGGAAATAATTATAGGTCAATTAGGGGGTACACTATGTATGTTTTAAATAGTGCATTAAAACAAGAAAATACGAAGACACTTTTCTATGTTAACTAACGGCACGGTATCGGACCTTAATATTGACCTATAATTTTTAAATTGGACCACGTATTATATTACAGGGTTATAGTGTACCCTACCACAGGAAATAATTATAGGTCAATTAGGGGGTACGCAGAGTGACCCTAAAGTTTTCTATGTATGCCTATGCGAAATGAAGTGTTCTGAGAAGCTTAAAATGAGGAAATAAGCGTTCTAAAATGCTTTAAAAATTCAAAGACATTTTTCTATGCTAACTAACGGCACGGTATCGGACCTTAATATTGACCTATAATTTTTAAATTGGACCACCTATTATATTACAGGGTAATAGTGTACCCTACAACAGGAAATAATTATAGGTCAATTAGGGGGTACACAGCGTGACCTTAAAGTTTACTATGTATGCCTATGCGAAATAGAGTGTTCTGAGATGCTTAAAATGAAGAAATAAGCGTTCTAAAATGCTTTAAAAATTCAAAGACATCTTTCAATGGTTAACTAACGCAAGGCGCAATATCAGACCTTAATATTGACCCATAATATTTAACTTGAACCAGGTATTATATCTGAGGGTAATAGTGTACCCTACCACAGGAAATAATTATAGGTCAATTAGGGGGTACACTATGTATATTTTAAATAGTGCATTAAAACAAGGAAATTCGAAGACACTTTTCTATGTTAACTAACGGCACGGTATCTGACCTTAATATTGACCTATAATTTTTAAATTGGACCACGTATTATATTACAGGGTTATAGTGTATCCTACCGCAGGAAATAATTATAGGTCAATTAGGGGGTACACAGCGTGACCCTAAAGTTTACTATGTATGCCTATGCGAAATAAAGTGTTCTGAGAAGCTTAAAATGAGGAAATAAGCGTTCTAAAATGCTTTAAAAATTCAAAGACATTTTTCAATGTTAACTAACGGCACGGTATCGGACCTTAATATTGACCTATAATTTTTAAATTGGACCACGTATTATATTACAGGGTAATAGTGTACCCTACCACAGGAAACAATTATAGGTCATTTAGGGGGTACACAGCGTGACCCTAAATTTTACTATGTATGCTTATGCGAAATAGAGTGTTCTGAGAAGCTTAAAATGAAGAAATAAGCGTTCTAAAATGCTTTAAAAATTCAAAGACATCTTTCAATGGTTAACTAGCGCAAGACGCAATATCAGACCTTAATATTGACCCATAATATTTAAATTGGACCAGGTATTATATTACAGGGTATTAGTGCACCCTACCACAGGAAATAATTATAGGTCAATTAGGGGGTACACTATGTATATTTTAATTAGTGCATTAAAACAAGGAAATACGAAGACACTTTTCTATGTTAACTAACGGCACGGTATCGGACCTTAATATTGACCTATAATTTTTAAATTGTACCACGTATTATATTACAGGGTAATAGTGTACCCTACCACAGGAAATAATTATAGGTCAATTAGGTGGTACACAGCATGACCCTAAAATTTACTATGTATGCCTATGCGAAATAGAGTGTTCTGAGAAGCTTAAAATGAAGAAATAAGCGTTCTAAAATGCTTTAAAAATTCAAAGACATCTTTCAATGGTTAACTAACGCAAGGCGCGATATCAGACCTTAATATGGAACCATAATATTTCAATTGGACCAGGTATTATATTACAGGGTAATAGTGTACCCTACCACAGGAAATAATTATAGGTCAATTAGGGGATACACTATGTATATTTTAAATAGTGCATTAAAACAAGGAAATACGAAGACACTTTTCTATGTTAACTAACGGCACGGTATCGGACCTTAATATTGACCTATAATTTTTAAACTGGACCACGTATTATATTACAGGGTTATAGTGTACCCTACCACAGGAAATAATTATAGGTCAATTAGGGGGTACACAGAGTGACCCTAAAGTTTACTATGTATGCCTATGCGAAATAAAGTGTTCTGAGAAGCTTAAAATGAGGAAATAAGCGTTCTAAAATGCTTTAAAAATTCAAAGACATTTTTCTATGTTAACTAACGGCACGGTATCGGACCTTAATATTGACCTATAATTTTTAAATTGGACCACGTATTATATTACAGGGTAATAGTGTGCCCTACCACAGGAAATAATTATAGGTCATTTAGGGGGTACACAGCGTGACCCTAAATTTTACTATGTATGCCTATGTGAAATAAAGTGTTCTGAGAAGCTTAAAATGAAGAAATAAGCGTTCTAAAATGCTTTAAAAATTCAAAGACATCTTTCAATGGTTAACTAGCGCAAGGCGCAATATCAGACCTTAATATTGACCCATAATATTTAAATTGGACCAGGTATTATATTACAGGGTAATAGTGCACCCTACCACAGGAAATAATTATAGGTCAATTAGGGGGTACACTATGTATATTTTAAATAGTGCATTAAAACAAGGAAATACGAAGACACTTTTCTATGTTAACTAACGGCACGGTATCGGACCTTAATATTGACCTATAATTTTTAAATTGTACCACGTATTATATTACAGGGTAATAGTGTACCTTACCACAGGAAATAATTATAGGTCAATTAGGTGGTACACAGCATGACCCTAAAATTTACTATGTATGCCTATGCGAAATAGAGTGTTCTGAGAAGCTTAAAATGAAGAAATAAGCGTTCTAAAATGCTTTAAAAATTCAAAGACATCTTTCAATGGTTAACTAACGCAAGGCGCGATATCAGACCTTAATATGGAACCATAATATTTCAATTGGACCAGGTATTATATTACAGGGTAATAGTGTACCCTACAACAGGAAATAATTATAGGTCAATTAGGGGGTACACTATGTATGTTTTAAATAGTGCATTAAAACAAGAAAATACGAAGACACTTTTCTATGTTAACTAACGGCACGGTATCGGACCTTAATATTGACCTATAATTTTTAAATTGGACCACGTATTATATTACAGGGTTATAGTGTACCCTACCACAGGAAATAATTATAGGTCAATTAGGGGGTACGCAGAGTGACCCTAAAGTTTTCTATGTATGCCTATGCGAAATGAAGTGTTCTGAGAAGCTTAAAATGAGGAAATAAGCGTTCTAAAATGCTTTAAAAATTCAAAGACATTTTTCTATGCTAACTAACGGCACGGTATCGGACCTTAATATTGACCTATAATTTTTAAATTGGACCACCTATTATATTACAGGGTAATAGTGTACCCTACAACAGGAAATAATTATAGGTCAATTAGGGGGTACACAGCGTGACCTTAAAGTTTACAATGTATGCCTATGCGAAATAGAGTGTTCTGAGATGCTTAAAATGAAGAAATAAGCGTTCTAAAATGCTTTAAAAATTCAAAGACATCTTTCAATGGTTAACTAACGCAAGGCGCAATATCAGACCTTAATATTGACCCATAATATTTAACTTGAACCAGGTATTATATCTGAGGGTAATAGTGTACCCTACCACAGGAAATAATTATAGGTCAATTAGGGGGTACACTATGTATATTTTAAATAGTGCATTAAAACAAGGAAATTGGAAGACACTTTTCTATGTTAACTAACGGCACGGTATCTGACCTTAATATTGACCTATAATTTTTAAATTGGACCACGTATTATATTACAGGGTTATAGTGTATCCTACCGCAGGAAATAATTATAGGTCAATTAGGGGGTACACAGCGTGACCCTAAAGTTTACTATGTATGCCTATGCGAAATAAAGTGTTCTGAGAAGCTTAAAATGAGGAAATAAGCGTTCTAAAATGCTTTAAAAATTCAAAGACATCTTCCAATGGTTAACTAACGCAAGGCGCAATATCAGACCTTAATATTGACCCATAATATTTAAATTGGACCAGGTATTATATTACAGGGTAATAGTGTACCCTACCACAGGAAATAATTATAGGTCAATTAGGGGGAACACAGTGTGACCCTAAAGTTTACTATGTATGATTATGCGAAATAAAGTGTTCTGAGAAGCTTAAAATGAGGAAATAAGCGTTCTAAAATGCTTTTAAAATTCAAAGACATTTTTCTATGCTAACTAACGGCACGGTATCGGACCTTAATATTGACCTATAATTTTTAAATTGGACCACCTATTATATTACAGGGTAATAGTGTACCCAACCACAGGAAATAATTATAGGTCATTTAGGGGGTACACAGCGTGACCCTAAATTTTACTATGTATGCCTATGCGAAATAAAGTGTTCTGAGAAGCTTAAAATGAAGAAATAAGCGTTCTAAAATGCTTTAAAAATTCAAAGACATCTTTCAATGGTTAACTAGCGCAAGGCGCAATATCAGACCTTAATATTGACCCATAATATTTAAATTGGACCAGGTATTATATTACAGGGTAATAGTGCACCCAACCACAGGAAATAATTATAGGTCAATTAGGGGGTACACTATGTATATTTTAAATAGTGCATTAAAACAAGGAAATACGAAGACACTTTTCTATGTTAACTAACGGCACGGTATCGGACCTTAATATTGAACTATAATTTTTAAATTGTACCACGTATTATATTACAGGGTAATAGTGTACCTTACCATAGGAAATAATTATAGGTCAATTAGGTGGTACACAGCATGACCCTAAAATTTACTATGTATGCCTATGCGAAATAGAGTGTTCTGAGAAGCTTAAAATGAAGAAATAAGCGTTCTAAAATGCTTTAAAAATTCAAAGACATCTTTCAATGGTTAACTAACGCAAGGCGCGATATCAGACCTTAATATGGAACCATAATATTTCAATTGGACCAGGTATTATATTACAGGGTAATAGTGTACCCTACAACAGGAAATAATTATAGGTCAATTAGGGGGTACACTATGTATGTTTTAAATAGTGCATTAAAACAAGAAAATACGAAGACACTTTTCTATGTTAACTAACGGCACGGTATCGGACCTTAATATTGACCTATAATTTTTAAATTGGACCACGTATTATATTACAGGGTTATAGTGTACCCTACCACAGGAAATAATTATAGGTCAATTAGGGGGTACGCAGAGTGACCCTAAAGTTTTCTATGTATGCCTATGCGAAATGAAGTGTTCTGAGAAGCTTAAAATGAGGAAATAAGCGTTCTAAAATGCTTTAAAAATTCAAAGACATTTTTCTATGCTAACTAACGGCACGGTATCGGACCTTAATATTGACCTATAATTTTTAAATTGGACCACCTGTTATATTACAGGGTAATAGTGTACCCTACAACAGGAAATAATTATAGGTCAATTAGGGGGTACACAGCGTGACCTTAAGTTTACTATGTATGCCTATGCGAAATAGAGTGTTCTGAGATGCTTAAAATGAAGAAATAAGCGTTCTAAAATGCTTTAAAAATTCAAAGACATCTTTCAATGGTTAACTAACGCAAGGCGCAATATCAGACCTTAATATTGACCCATAATATTTAACTTGAACCAGGTATTATATCTGAGGGTAATAGTGTACCCTACCACAGGAAATAATTATAGGTCAATTAGGGGGTACACTATGTATATTTTAAATAGTGCATTAAAACAAGGAAATTCGAAGACACTTTTCTATGTTAACTAACGGCACGGTATCTGACCTTAATATTGACCTATAATTTTTAAATTGGACCACGTATTATATTACAGGGTTATAGTGTATCCTACCGCAGGAAATAATTATAGGTCAATTAGGGGGTACACAGCGTGACCCTAAAGTTTACTATGTATGCCTATGCGAAATAAAGTGTTCTGAGAAGCTTAAAATGAGGAAATAAGCGTTCTAAAATGCTTTAAAAATTCAAAGACATTTTTCAATGTTAACTAACGGCACGGTATCGGACCTTAATATTGACCTATAATTTTTAAATTGGACCACGTATTATATTACAGGGTAATAGTGTACCCTACCACAGGAAACAATTATAGGTCATTTAGGGGGTACACAGCGTGACCCTAAATTTTACTATGTATGCTTATGCGAAATAGAGTGTTCTGAGAAGCTTAAAATGAAGAAATAAGCGTTCTAAAATGCTTTAAAAATTCAAAGACATCTTTCAATGGTTAACTAGCGCAAGGCGCAATATCAGACCTTAATATTGACCCATAATATTTAAATTGGACCAGGTATTATATTACAGGGTATTAGTGCACCCTACCACAGGAAATAATTATAGGTCAATTAGGGGGTACACTATGTATATTTTAATTAGTGCATTAAAACAAGGAAATACGAAGACACTTTTCTATGTTAACTAACGGCACGGTATCGGACCTTAATATTGACCTATAATTTTTAAATTGTACCACGTATTATATTACAGGGTAATAGTGTACCCTACCACAGGAAATAATTATAGGTCAATTAGGTGGTACACAGCATGACCCTAAAATTTACTATGTATGCCTATGCGAAATAGAGTGTTCTGAGAAGCTTAAAATGAAGAAATAAGCGTTCTAAAATGCTTTAAAAATTCAAAGACATCTTTCAATGGTTAACTAACGCAAGGCGCGATATCAGACCTTAATATGGAACCATAATATTTCAATTGGACCAGGTATTATATTACAGGGTAATAGTGTAAACTACCACAGGAAATAATTATAGGTCAATTAGGGGGTACACTATTTATATTTTAAATAGTGCATTAAAACAAGGAAATACGAAGACACTTTTCTATGTTAACTAACGGCACGGTATCGGACCTTAATATTGACCTATAATTTGTAAATTGGACCACGTATTATATTACAGGGTTATAGTGTACCCTATCACAGGAAATAATTATAGGTCAATTAGGGGGTACGCAGAGTGACCCTAAAGTTTACTATGTATGCCTATGCGAAATAAAGTGTTCTGAGAAGCTTAAAATGAGGAAATAAGCGTTCTAAAATGCTTTAAAAATTCAAAGACATTTTTCTATGCTAACTAACGGCACGGTATCGGACCTTAATATTGACCTATAATTTTTAAATTGGACCACCTATTATATTACAGGGTAATAGTGTACCCTACCACAGGAAATAATTATAGGTCAATTAGGGGGTACACAGCGTGACCCTAAAGTTTACTATGTATGCCTATGCGAAATAAAGTGTTCTGAGAAGCTTAAAATGAAGAAATAAGCGTTCTAAAATGCTTTAAAAATTCAAAGACATCTTTCAATGGTTAACTAACGCAAGGCGCAATATCAAACCTTAATATTGACCCATAATATTTAAATTGAACAAGGTATTGTATTACAGGGTAATAGTGTACCCTACCACAGGAAATAATTATAGGTCAATTAGGGGGTACACTATGTATATTTTAAATAGTGCATTAAAACAAGGAAATACGACGACATTTTTCAATGTTAACTAACAGCACGGTATCGGAACTTAATATTGACCTATAATTTTTACATTGGACCACGTATTATATTACAGGGTAATAGTGTACCCTACCACAGGAATTAATTATAGGTTATTTAGGTGGTACACAGCGTGATCCTAAATTTTACTATGTATGCCTATGCGAAATAAAGTGTTCTGAGAAGCTTAAAATGAGGAAATAAGCATTCTAAAATGCTTTAAAAATTCAAAGACATTTTTCTATGTTAACTAACGGCACGGTATCGGACCTTAATATTGACCTATAATTTTTAAATTGGACCACGTATTATATTACAGGGTAATAGTGTACCCTACCACAGGAAATATTTATAGGTCATTTAGGGTGTACACAGCGTGACCCTAAATTTTACTATGTATGCCTATGCGAAATAGAGTGTTCTGAGATGCTTAAAATGAAGAAATAAGCGTTCAAAAATGCTTTAAAAATTCAAAGACATCTTTCAATGGTTAACTAACGCAAGGCGCAATATCAGACCTTAATATTGACCCATAATATTTAAATTGGACCAGGTATTATATTACAGGGTAATAGTGTACCCTTCCACAGGAAATAATTATAGGTCAATTAGGGGGTACACTATGTATATTTTAAATAGTGCATTAAAACAAGGAAATACGAAGACACTTTTCTATGTTAACTAACGGCACGGTATCGGACCTTAATATTGACCTATAATTTTTAAATGGGACCACGTATTATATTACAGGGTTATAGTGTATCCTACCACAGGAAATAATTATAGGTCAATTAGGGGGTACACAGCGTGACCCTAAAGTTTACTATGTATGCCTATGCGAAATAAAGTGTTCTGAGAAGCTTAAAATGAAGAAATAAGCGTTCTAAAATGCTTTAAAAATTCAAAGACATCTTTCAATGGTTAACTAACGCTAGGCGCAATATCAGACCTTAATATTGACCCATAATATTTAAATTGGACCAGGTATTATATTACAGGGTAATAGAGTACCCTACCACAGGAAATAATTATAGGTCAATTAGGGGGTACACTATGTATATTTTAAATAGTGCATTAAAACAAGGAAATACGAAGACACTTTTCTATGTTAACTAACGGCACGGTATCGGACCTTAATATTGACCTATAATTTTTAAATTTGACCACGTATTATATTACAGGGTTATAGTGTACCCTACCACAGGAAATAATTATAGGTCAATTAGGGGGTACACAGAGTGACCCTAAAGTTTACTATATATGCCTATGCGAAATAGAGTGTTCTGAGATGCTTAAAATGAAGAAATAAGCGTTCTAAAATGCTTTAAAAATTCAAAGACATCTTTCAATGGTTAACTAACGCAAGGCGCAATATCAGACCTTAATATTGACCCATAATATTTAAATTGGACCAGGTATTATATTACAGGGTAATAGTGTACCCTACCACAGGAAATAATTATAGGTCAATTAGGGGATACACTATGTATATTTTAAATAGTGCATTAAAACAAGGAAATACGAAGACACTTTTCTATGTTAACTAACGGCACGGTATCGGACCTTAATATTGACCTATAATTTTTAAACTGGACCACGTATTATATTACAGGGTTATAGTGTACCCTACCACAGGAAATAATTATAGGTCAATTAGGGGGTACACAGAGTGACCATAAAGTTTACTATGTATGCCTAAGCGAAATAAAGTGTTCTGAGAAGCTTAAAATGAGGAAATAAGCGTTCTAAAATGCTTTAAAAATTCAAAGACATTTTTCTATGTTAACTAACGGCACGGTATCGGACCTTAATATTGACCTATAATTTTTAAATTGGACCACGTATTATATTACAGGGTAATAGTGTACCCTACCACAGGAATTAATTATAGGTTATTTAGGTGGTACACAGCGTGACCCTAAATTTTACTATGTATGCCTATGCGAAATAAAGTGTTCTGAGAAGCTTAAAATGAGGAAATAAGCATTCTAAAATGCTTTAAAAATTCAAAGACATTTTTCTATGTTAACTAACGGCACGGTATCGGACCTTAATATTGACCTATAATTTTTAAATTGGACCACGTATTATATTACAGGGTAATAGTGTACCCTACCACAGGAAATATTTATAGGTCATTTAGGGTGTACACAGCGTGACCCTAAATTTTACTATGTATGCCTATGCGAAATAGAGTGTTCTGAGATGCTTAAAATGAAGAAATAAGCGTTCAAAAATGCTTTAAAAATTCAAAGACATCTTTCAATGGTTAACTAACGCAAGGCGCAATATCAGACCTTAATATTGACCCATAATATTTAAATTGGACCAGGTATTATATTACAGGGTAATAGTGTACCCTTCCACAGGAAATAATTATAGGTCAATTAGGGGGTACACTATGTATATTTTAAATAGTGCATTAAAACAAGGAAATACGAAGACACTTTTCTATGTTAACTAACGGCACGGTATCGGACCTTAATATTGACCTATAATTTTTAAATGGGACCACGTATTATATTACAGGGTTATAGTGTATCCTACCACAGGAAATAATTATAGGTCAATTAGGGGGTACACAGCGTGACCCTAAAGTTTACTATGTATGCCTATGCGAAATAAAGTGTTCTGAGAAGCTTAAAATGAAGAAATAAGCGTTCTAAAATGCTTTAAAAATTCAAAGACATCTTTCAATGGTTAACTAACGCTAGGCGCAATATCAGACCTTAATATTGACCCATAATATTTAAATTGGACCAGGTATTATATTACAGGGTAATAGAGTACCCTACCACAGGAAATAATTATAGGTCAATTAGGGGGTACACTATGTATATTTTAAATAGTGCATTAAAACAAGGAAATACGAAGACACTTTTCTATGTTAACTAACGGCACGGTATCGGACCTTAATATTGACCTATAATTTTTAAATTTGACCACGTATTATATTACAGGGTTATAGTGTACCCTACCACAGGAAATAATTATAGGTCAATTAGGGGGTACACAGAGTGACCCTAAAGTTTACTATATATGCCTATGCGAAATAGAGTGTTCTGAGATGCTTAAAATGAAGAAATAAGCGTTCTAAAATGCTTTAAAAATTCAAAGACATCTTTCAATGGTTAACTAACGCAAGGCGCAATATCAGACCTTAATATTGACCCATAATATTTAAATTGGACCAGGTATTATATTACAGGGTAATAGTGTACCCTACCACAGGAAATAATTATAGGTCAATTAGGGGATACACTATGTATATTTTAAATAGTGCATTAAAACAAGGAAATACGAAGACACTTTTCTATGTTAACTAACGGCACGGTATCGGACCTTAATATTGACCTATAATTTTTAAACTGGACCACGTATTATATTACAGGGTTATAGTGTACCCTACCACAGGAAATAATTATAGGTCAATTAGGGGGTACACAGAGTGACCATAAAGTTTACTATGTATGCCTAAGCGAAATAAAGTGTTCTGAGAAGCTTAAAATGAGGAAATAAGCGTTCTAAAATGCTTTAAAAATTCAAAGACATTTTTCTATGTTAACTAACGGCACGGTATCGGACCTTAATATTGACCTATAATTTTTAAATTGTACCACGTATTATATTACAGGGTAATAGTGTACCTTACCACAGGAAATAATTATAGGTCAATTAGGTGGTACACAGCATGACCCTAAAATTTACTATGTATGCCTATGCGAAATAGAGTGTTCTGAGAAGCTTAAAATGAAGAAATAAGCGTTCTAAAATGCTTTAAAAATTCAAAGACATCTTTCAATGGTTAACTAACGCAAGGCGCGATATCAGACCTTAATATGGAACCATAATATTTCAATTGGACCAGGTATTATATTACAGGGTAATAGTGTACCCTACAACAGGAAATAATTATAGGTCAATTAGGGGGTACACTATGTATGTTTTAAATAGTGCATTAAAACAAGAAAATACGAAGACACTTTTCTATGTTAACTAACGGCACGGTATCGGACCTTAATATTGGCCTATAATTTTTAAATTGGACCACGTATTATATTACATGGTTATAGTGTACCCTACCACAGGAAATAATTATAGGTCAATTAGGGGGTACGCAGAGTGACCCTAAAGTTTTCTATGTATGCCTATGCGAAATGAAGTGTTCTGAGAAGCTTAAAATGAGGAAATAAGCGTTCTAAAATGCTTTAAAAATTCAAAGACATTTTTCTATGCTAACTAACGGCACGGTATCGGACCTTAATATTGACCTATAATTTTTAAATTGGACCTCCTATTATATTACAGGGTAATAGTGTACCCTACAACAGGAAATAATTATAGGTCAATTAGGGGGTACACAGCGTGACCCTAAAGTTTACTATGTATGCCTATGCGAAATAGAGTGTTCTGAGATGCTTAAACTGAAGAAATAAGCGTTCTAAAATGCTTTAAAAATTCAAAGACATCTTTCAATGGTTAACTAACGCAAGGCGCAATATCAGACCTTAATATTGACCCATAATATTTAACTTGAACCAGGTATTATATCTGAGGGTAATAGTGTACCCTACCACAGGAAATAATTATAGGTCAATTAGGGGGTACACTATGTATATTTTAAATAGTGCATTAAAACAAGGAAATTCGAAGACACTTTTCTATGTTAACTAACGGCACGGTATCGGACCTTAATATTGACCTATAATTTTTAAACTGGACCACGTATTATATTACAGGGTTATAGTGTACCCTACTACAGGAAATAATTATAGGTCAATTAGGGGGTACACAGAGTGACCCTAAAGTTTACTATGTATGCCTATGCGAAATAAAGTGTTCTGAGAAGCTTAAAATGAGGAAATAAGCGTTCTAAAATGCTTTAAAAATTCAAAGACATTTTTCTATGTTAACTAACGGCACGGTATCGGACCTTAATATTGACCTATAATTTTTAAATTGGACCACGTATTATATTACAGGGTAATAGTGTGCCCTACCACAGGAAATAATTATAGGTCATTTAGGGGGTACACAGCGTGACCCTAAATTTTACTATGTATGCCTATGCGAAATAAAGTGTTCTGAGAAGCTTAAAATGAAGAAATAAGCGTTCTAAAATGCTTTAAAAATTCAAAGACATCTTTCAATGGTTAACTAGCGCAAGGCGCAATATCAGACCTTAATATTGACCCATAATATTTAAATTGGACCAGGTATTATATTACAGGGTAATAGTGCACCCTACCACAGGAAATAATTATAGGTCAATTAGGGGGTACACTATGTATATTTTAAATAGTGCATTAAAACAAGGAAATACGAAGACACTTTTCTATGTTAACTAACGGCACGGTATCGGAGCTTAATATTGACCTATAATTTTTAAATTGTACCACGTATTATATTACAGGGTAATAGTGTACCTTACCACAGGAAATAATTATAGGTCAATTAGGTGGTACACAGCATGACCCTAAAATTTACTATGTATGCCTATGCGAAATAGAGTGTTCTGAGAAGCTTAAAATGAAGAAATAAGCGTTCTAAAATGCTTTAAAAATTCAAAGACATCTTTCAATGGTTAACTAACGCAAGGCGCGATATCAGACCTTAATATGGAACCATAATATTTCAATTGGACCAGGTATTATATTACAGGGTAATAGTGTACCCTACCACAGGAAATAATTATAGGTTAATTAGGGGATACACTATGTATATTTTAAATAGTGCATTAAAACAAGGAAATACGAAGACACTTTTCTATGTTAACTAACGGCACGGTATCGGACCTTAATATTGACCTATAATTTTTAAACTGGACCACGTATTATATTACAGGGTTATAGTGTACCCTACTACAGGAAATAATTATAGGTCAATTAGGGGGTACACAGAGTGACCCTAAAGTTTACTATGTATGCCTATGCGAAATAAAGTGTTCTGAGAAGCTTAAAATGAGGAAATAAGCGTTCTAAAATGCTTTAAAAATTCAAAGACATTTTTCTATGTTAACTAACGGCACGGTATCGGACCTTAATATTGACCTATAATTTTTAAATTGGACCACGTATTATATTACAGGGTAATAGTGTGCCCTACCACAGGAAATAATTATAGGTCATTTAGGGGGTACACAGCGTGACCCTAAATTTTACTATGTATGCCTATGCGAAATAAAGTGTTCTGAGAAGCTTAAAATGAAGAAATAAGCGTTCTAAAATGCTTTAAAAATTCAAAGACATCTTTCAATGGTTAACTAGCGCAAGGCGCAATATCAGACCTTAATATTGACCCATAATATTTAAATTGGACCAGGTATTATATTACAGGGTAATAGTGCACCCTACCACAGGAAATAATTATAGGTCAATTAGGGGGTACACTATGTATATTTTAAATAGTGCATTAAAACAAGGAAATACGAAGACACTTTTCTATGTTAACTAACGGCACGGTATCGGAGCTTAATATTGACCTATAATTTTTAAATTGTACCACGTATTATTCTACAGGGTAATAGTGTACCTTACCACAGGAAATAATTATAGGTCAATTAGGTGGTACACAGCATGACCCTAAAATTTACTATGTATGCCTATGCGAAATAGAGTGTTCTGAGAAGCTTAAAATGAAGAAATAAGCGTTCTAAAATGCTTTAAAAATTCAAAGACATCTTTCAATGGTTAACTAACGCAAGGCGCGATATCAGACCTTAATATGGAACCATAATATTTCAATTGGACCAGGTATTATATTACAGGGTAATAGTGTACCCTACAACAGGAAATAATTATAGGTCAATTAGGGGGTACACTATGTATGTTTTAAATAGTGCATTAAAACAAGAAAATACGAAGATACTTTTCTATGTTAACTAACGGCACGGTATCGGACCTTAATATTGACCTATAATTTTTAAATTGGACCACGTATTATATTACAGGGTTATAGTGTACCCTACCACAGGAAATAATTATAGGTCAATTAGGGGGTACGCAGTGTGACCCTAAAGTTTACTATGTATGCCTATGGGAAATAAAGTGTTCTGAGAAGCTTAAAATGAGGAAATAAGCGTTCTAAAATGCTTTAAAAATTCAAAGACATTTTTCTATGCTAACTAACGGCACGGTATCGGACCTTAATATTGACCTATAATTTTTAAATTGGACCACCTATTATATTACAGGGTAATAGTGTACCCTACCACAGGAAATAATTATAGGTCAATTAGGGGGTACACAGCGTGACCCTAAAGTTTACTATGTATGCCTATGCGAAATAAAGTGTTCTGAGAAGCTTAAAATGAAGAAATAAGCCTTCTAAAATGCTTTAAAAATTCAAAGACATCTTTCAATGGTTAACTAACGCAAGGCGCAATATCAAACCTTAATATTGACCCATAATATTTAAATTGAACAAGGTATTGTATTACAGGGTAATAGTGTACCCTACCACAGGAAATAATTATAGGTCAATTAGGGGGTACACTATTTATATTTTAAATAGTGCATTAAAACAAGGAAATACGAAGACACTTTTCTATGTTAACTAACGGCACGGTATCGGACCTTAGTATTGACCTATAATTTGTAAATTGGACCACGTATTATATTACAGGGTTATAGTGTACCCTATCACAGGAAATAATTATAGGTCAATTAGGGGGTACGCAGAGTGACCCTAAAGTTTACTATGTATGCCTATGCGAAATAAAGTGTTCTGAGAAGCTTAAAATGAGGAAATAAGCGTTCTAAAATGCTTTAAAAATTCAAAGACATTTTTCTATGCTAACTAACGGCACGGTATCGGACCTTAATATTGACCTATAATTTTTAAATTGGACCACCTATTATATTACAGGGTAATAGTGTACCCTACCACAGGAAATAATTATAGGTCAATTAGGGGGTACACAGCGTGACCCTAAAGTTTACTATGTATGCCTATGCGAAATAAAGTGTTCTGAGAAGCTTAAAATGAAGAAATAAGCGTTCTAAAATGCTTTAAAAATTCAAAGACATCTTTCAATGGTTAACTAACGCAAGGCGCAATATCAAACCTTAATATTGACCCATAATATTTAAATTGAACAAGGTATTGTATTACAGGGTAATAGTGTACCCTACCACAGGAAATAATTATAGGTCAATTAGGGGGTACACTATGTATATTTTAAATAGTGCATTAAAACAAGGAAATACGACGACATTTTTCAATGTTAACTAACAAGCACGGTATCGGAACTTAATATTGACCTATAATTTTTACATTGGACCACGTATTATATTACAGGGTAATAGTGTACCCTACCACAGGAATTAATTATAGGTCATTTAGGGGGTACACAGCGTGACCCTAAATTTTACTATGTATGCCTATGCGAAATAAAGTGTTCTGAGAAGCTTAAAATGAGGAAATAAGCATTCTAAAATGCTTTAAAAATTCAAAGACATTTTTCTATGTTAACTAACGGCACGGTATCGGACCTTAATATTGACCTATAATTTTTAAATTGGACCACGTATTATATTACAGGGTAATAGTGTACCCTACCAAAGGAAATATTTATAGGTCATTTAGGGGGTACACAGCGTGACCCTTAATTTTACTATGTATGCCTATGCGAAATAGAGTGTTCTGAGATGCTTAAAATGAAGAAATAAGCGTTCAAAAATGCTTTAAAAATTCAAAGACATCTTTCAATGGTTAACTAACGCAAGGCGCAATATCAGACCTTAATATTGACCCATAATATTTAAATTGGACCAGGTATTATATTACAGGGTAATAGTGTACCCTTCCACAGGAAATAATTATAGGTCAATTAGGGGGTACACTATGTATATTTTAAATAGTGCATTAAAACAAGGAAATACGAAGACACTTTTCTATGTTAACTAACGGCACGGTATCGGACCTTAATATTGACCTATAATTTTTAAATTGGACCACGTATTATATTACAGGGTTATAGTGTATCCTACCACAGGAAATAATTATAGGTCAATTAGGGGGTACACAGCGTGACCCTAAAGTTTACTATGTATGCCTATGCGAAATAAAGTGTTCTGAGAAGCTTAAAATGAAGAAATAAGCGTTCTAAAATGCTTTAAAAATTCAAAGACATCTTTCAATGGTTAACTAACGCTAGGCGCAATATCAGACCTTAATATTGACCCATAATATTTAAATTGGACCAGGTAATATATTACAGGGTAATAGTGTACCCTACCACAGGAAATAATTATAGGTCAATTAGGGGGTACACTATGTATATTTTAAATAGTGCATTAAAACAAGGAAATACGAAGACACTTTTCTATGTTAACTAACGGCACGGTATCGGACCTTAATATTGACCTATAATTTTTAAATTTGACCACGTATTATATTACAGGGTTATAGTGTACCCTACCACAGGAAATAATTATAGGTCAATTAGGGGGTACACAGAGTGACCCTAAAGTTTACTATATATGCCTATGCGAAATAGAGTGTTCTGAGATGCTTAAAATGAAGAAATAAGCGTTCTAAAATGCTTTAAAAATTCAAAGACATCTTTCAATGGTTAACTAACGCAAGGCGCAATATCAGACCTTAATATTGACCCATAATATTTAAATTGGACCAGGTATTATATTACAGGGTAATAGTGTACCCTACCACAGGAAATAATTATAGGTCAATTAGGGGATACACTATGTATATTTTAAATAGTGCATTAAAACAAGGAAATACGAAGACACTTTTCTATGTTAACTAACGGCACGGTATCGGACCTTAATATTGACCTATAATTTTTAAACTGGACCACGTATTATATTACAGGGTTATAGTGTACCCTACCACAGGAAATAATTATAGGTCAATTAGGGGGTACACAGAGTGACCCTAAAGTTTACTATGTATGCCTATGCGAAATAAAGTGTTCTGAGAAGCTTAAAATGAGGAAATAAGCGTTCTAAAATGCTTTAAAATTCAAAGACATTTTTCTATGTTAACTAACGGCACGGTATCGGACCTTAATATTGACCTATAATTTTTAAATTGGACCACGTATTATATTACAGGGAAATAGTGTACCCTACCACAGGAAATAATTATAGGTCATTTAGGGGGTACACAGCGTGACCCTAAATTTTACTATGTATGCCTATGCGAAATAGAGTGTTCTGAGATGCTTAAAATGAAGAAATAAGAGTTCAAAAATGCTTTAAAAATTCAAAGACATCTTTCAATGGTTAACTAACGCAAGGCGCAATATCAGACCTTAATATTGACCCATAATATTTAAATTGGACCAGGTATTATATTACAGGGTAATAGTGTACCCTACCACAGGAAATAATTATAGGTCAATTAGGGGGTACACTATGTATATTTTAAATAGTGCATTAAAACAAGGAAATACGAAGACACTTTTCTATGTTAACTAACGGCACGGTATCGGACCTTAATATTGACCTATAATCTGTAAATTGGACCACGTATTATATTACAGGGTTATAGTGTACCCTACCACAGGAAATAATTATAGGTCAATTAGGGGGTACGCAGAGTGACCCTAAAGTTTACTATGTATGCCTATGCGAAATAAAGTGTTCTGAGAAGCTTAAAATGAGGAAATAAGCGTTCTAAAATGCTTTAAAAATTCAAAGACATTTTTCTATGCTAACTAACGGCACGGTATCGGACCTTAATATTGACCTATAATTTTTAAATTGGACCACCTATTATATTACAGGGTAATAGTGTACCCTACCACAGGAAATAATTATAGGTCAATTAGGGGGTACACAGCGTGACCCTAAAGTTTACTATGTATGCCTATGCGAAATAAAGTGTTCTGAGAAGCTTAAAATGAAGAAATAAGCGTTCTAAAATACTTTAAAAATTCAAAGACATCTTTCAATGGTTAACTAACGCAAGGCGCAATATCAAACCTTAATATTGACCCATAATATTTAAATTGGACCAGGTATTATATTACAGGGTAATAGTGCACCCTACCACAGGAAATAATTATAGGTCAATTAGGGGGTACACTATGTATATTTTAAATAGTGCATTAAAACAAGGAAATACGAAGACACTTTTCTATGTTAACTAACGGCACGGTATCGGAGCTTAATATTGACCTATAATTTTTAAATTGTACCACGTATTATATTACAGGGTAATAGTGTACCTTACCACAGGAAATAATTATAGGTCAATTAGGTGGTACACAGCATGACCCTAAAATTTACTATGTATGCCTATGCGAAATAGAGTGTTCTGAGAAGCTTAAAATGAAGAAATAAGCGTTCTAAAATGCTTTAAAAATTCAAAGACATCTTTCAATGGTTAACTAACGCAAGGCGCGATATCAGACCTTAATATGGAACCATAATATTTCAATTGGACCAGGTATTATATTACAGGGTAATAGTGTACCCTACCACAGGAAATAATTATAGGTTAATTAGGGGATACACTATGTATATTTTAAATAGTGCATTAAAACAAGGAAATACGAAGACACTTTTCTATGTTAACTAACGGCACGGTATCGGACCTTAATATTGACCTATAATTTTTAAACTGGACCACGTATTATATTACAGGGTTATAGTGTACCCTACTACAGGAAATAATTATAGGTCAATTAGGGGGTACACAGAGTGACCCTAAAGTTTACTATGTATGCCTATGCGAAATAAAGTGTTCTGAGAAGCTTAAAATGAGGAAATAAGCGTTCTAAAATGCTTTAAAAATTCAAAGACATTTTTCTATGTTAACTAACGGCACGGTATCGGACCTTAATATTGACCTATAATTTTTAAATTGGACCACGTATTATATTACAGGGTAATAGTGTGCCCTACCACAGGAAATAATTATAGGTCATTTAGGGGGTACACAGCGTGACCCTAAATTTTACTATGTATGCCTATGCGAAATAAAGTGTTCTGAGAAGCTTAAAATGAAGAAATAAGCGTTCTAAAATGCTTTAAAAATTCAAAGACATCTTTCAATGGTTAACTAGCGCAAGGCGCAATATCAGACCTTAATATTGACCCATAATATTTAAATTGGACCAGGTATTATATTACAGGGTAATAGTGCACCCTACCACAGGAAATAATTATAGGTCAATTAGGGGGTACACTATGTATATTTTAAATAGTGCATTAAAACAAGGAAATACGAAGACACTTTTCTATGTTAACTAACGGCACGGTATCGGAGCTTAATATTGACCTATAATTTTTAAATTGTACCACGTATTATTCTACAGGGTAATAGTGTACCTTACCACAGGAAATAATTATAGGTCAATTAGGTGGTACACAGCATGACCCTAAAATTTACTATGTATGCCTATGCGAAATAGAGTGTTCTGAGAAGCTTAAAATGAAGAAATAAGCGTTCTAAAATGCTTTAAAAATTCAAAGACATCTTTCAATGGTTAACTAACGCAAGGCGCGATATCAGACCTTAATATGGAACCATAATATTTCAATTGGACCAGGTATTATATTACAGGGTAATAGTGTACCCTACAACAGGAAATAATTATAGGTCAATTAGGGGGTACACTATGTATGTTTTAAATAGTGCATTAAAACAAGAAAATACGAAGATACTTTTCTATGTTAACTAACGGCACGGTATCGGACCTTAATATTGACCTATAATTTTTAAATTGGACCACGTATTATATTACAGGGTTATAGTGTACCCTACCACAGGAAATAATTATAGGTCAATTAGGGGGTACGCAGTGTGACCCTAAAGTTTACTATGTATGCCTATGGGAAATAAAGTGTTCTGAGAAGCTTAAAATGAGGAAATAAGCGTTCTAAAATGCTTTAAAAATTCAAAGACATTTTTCTATGCTAACTAACGGCACGGTATCGGACCTTAATATTGACCTATAATTTTTAAATTGGACCACCTATTATATTACAGGGTAATAGTGTACCCTACCACAGGAAATAATTATAGGTCAATTAGGGGGTACACAGCGTGACCCTAAAGTTTACTATGTATGCCTATGCGAAATAAAGTGTTCTGAGAAGCTTAAAATGAAGAAATAAGCCTTCTAAAATGCTTTAAAAATTCAAAGACATCTTTCAATGGTTAACTAACGCAAGGCGCAATATCAAACCTTAATATTGACCCATAATATTTAAATTGAACAAGGTATTGTATTACAGGGTAATAGTGTACCCTACCACAGGAAATAATTATAGGTCAATTAGGGGGTACACTATTTATATTTTAAATAGTGCATTAAAACAAGGAAATACGAAGACACTTTTCTATGTTAACTAACGGCACGGTATCGGACCTTAGTATTGACCTATAATTTGTAAATTGGACCACGTATTATATTACAGGGTTATAGTGTACCCTATCACAGGAAATAATTATAGGTCAATTAGGGGGTACGCAGAGTGACCCTAAAGTTTACTATGTATGCCTATGCGAAATAAAGTGTTCTGAGAAGCTTAAAATGAGGAAATAAGCGTTCTAAAATGCTTTAAAAATTCAAAGACATTTTTCTATGCTAACTAACGGCACGGTATCGGACCTTAATATTGACCTATAATTTTTAAATTGGACCACCTATTATATTACAGGGTAATAGTGTACCCTACCACAGGAAATAATTATAGGTCAATTAGGGGGTACACAGCGTGACCCTAAAGTTTACTATGTATGCCTATGCGAAATAAAGTGTTCTGAGAAGCTTAAAATGAAGAAATAAGCGTTCTAAAATGCTTTAAAAATTCAAAGACATCTTTCAATGGTTAACTAACGCAAGGCGCAATATCAAACCTTAATATTGACCCATAATATTTAAATTGAACAAGGTATTGTATTACAGGGTAATAGTGTACCCTACCACAGGAAATAATTATAGGTCAATTAGGGGGTACACTATGTATATTTAAATAGTGCATTAAAACAAGGAAATACGACGACATTTTTCAATGTTAACTAACAGCACGGTATCGGAACTTAATATTGACCTATAATTTTTACATTGGACCACGTATTATATTACAGGGTAATAGTGTACCCTACCACAGGAATTAATTATAGGTCATTTAGGGGGTACACAGCGTGACCCTAAATTTTACTATGTATGCCTATGCGAAATAAAGTGTTCTGAGAAGCTTAAAATGAGGAAATAAGCATTCTAAAATGCTTTAAAAATTCAAAGACATTTTTCTATGTTAACTAACGGCACGGTATCGGACCTTAATATTGACCTATAATTTTTAAATTGGACCACGTATTATATTACAGGGTAATAGTGTACCCTACCAAAGGAAATATTTATAGGTCATTTAGGGGGTACACAGCGTGACCCCTTAATTTTACTATGTATGCCTATGCGAATAGAGTGTTCTGAGATGCTTAAAATGAAGAAATAAGCGTTCAAAAATGCTTTAAAAATTCAAAGACATCTTTCAATGGTTAACTAACGCAAGGCGCAATATCAGACCTTAATATTGACCCATAATATTTAAATTGGACCAGGTATTATATTACAGGGTAATAGTGTACCCTTCCACAGGAAATAATTATAGGTCAATTAGGGGGTACACTATGTATATTTTAAATAGTGCATTAAAACAAGGAAATACGAAGACACTTTTCTATGTTAACTAACGGCACGGTATCGGACCTTAATATTGACCTATAATTTTTAAATTGGACCACGTATTATATTACAGGGTTATAGTGTATCCTACCACAGGAAATAATTATAGGTCAATTAGGGGGTACACAGCGTGACCCTAAAGTTTACTATGTATGCCTATGCGAAATAAAGTGTTCTGAGAAGCTTAAAATGAAGAAATAAGCGTTCTAAAATGCTTTAAAAATTCAAAGACATCTTTCAATGGTTAACTACGCTAGGCGCAATATCAGACCTTAATATTGACCCATAATATTTAAATTGGACCAGGTAATATATTACGGTAATAGTGTACCCTACCACAGGAAATAATTATAGGTCAATTAGGGGGTACACTATGTATATTTTAAATAGTGCATTAAAACAAGGAAATACGAAGACACTTTTCTATGTTAACTAACGGCACGGTATCGGACCTTAATATTGACCTATAATTTTTAAATTTGACCACGTATTATATTACAGGGTTATAGTGTACCCTACCACAGGAAATAATTATAGGTCAATTAGGGGGTACACAGAGTGACCCTAAAGTTTACTATATATGCCTATGCGAAATAGAGTGTTCTGAGATGCTTAAAATGAAGAAATAAGCGTTCTAAAATGCTTTAAAAATTCAAAGACATCTTTCAATGGTTAACTAACGCAAGGCGCAATATCAGACCTTAATATTGACCCATAATATTTAAATTGGACCAGGTATTATATTACAGGGTAATAGTGTACCCTACCACAGGAAATAATTATAGGTCAATTAGGGGATACACTATGTATATTTTAAATAGTGCATTAAAACAAGGAAATACGAAGACACTTTTCTATGTTAACTAACGGCACGGTATCGGACCTTAATATTGACCTATAATTTTTAAACTGGACCACGTATTATATTACAGGGTTATAGTGTACCCTACCACAGGAAATAATTATAGGTCAATTAGGGGGTACACAGAGTGACCCTAAAGTTTACTATGTATGCCTATGCGAAATAAAGTGTTCTGAGAAGCTTAAAATGAGGAAATAAGCGTTCTAAAATGCTTTAAAAATTCAAAGACATTTTTCTATGTTAACTAACGGCACGGTATCGGACCTTAATATTGACCTATAATTTTTAAATTGGACCACGTATTATATTACAGGGAAATAGTGTACCCTACCACAGGAAATAATTATAGGTCATTTAGGGGGTACACAGCGTGACCCTAAATTTTACTATGTATGCCTATGCGAAATAGAGTGTTCTGAGATGCTTAAAATGAAGAAATAAGAGTTCAAAAATGCTTTAAAAATTCAAAGACATCTTTCAATGGTTAACTAACGCAAGGCGCAATATCAGACCTTAATATTGACCCATAATATTTAAATTGGACCAGGTATTATATTACAGGGTAATAGTGTACCCTACCACAGGAAATAATTATAGGTCAATTAGGGGGTACACTATGTATATTTTAAATAGTGCATTAAAACAAGGAAATACGAAGACACTTTTCTATGTTAACTAACGGCACGGTATCGGACCTTAATATTGACCTATAATCTGTAAATTGGACCACGTATTATATTACAGGGTTATAGTGTACCCTACCACAGGAAATAATTATAGGTCAATTAGGGGGTACGCAGAGTGACCCTAAAGTTTACTATGTATGCCTATGCGAAATAAAGTGTTCTGAGAAGCTTAAAATGAGGAAATAAGCGTTCTAAAATGCTTTAAAAATTCAAAGACATTTTTCTATGCTAACTAACGGCACGGTATCGGACCTTAATATTGACCTATAATTTTTAAATTGGACCACCTATTATATTACAGGGTAATAGTGTACCCTACCACAGGAAATAATTATAGGTCAATTAGGGGGTACACAGCGTGACCCTAAAGTTTACTATGTATGCCTATGCGAAATAAAGTGTTCTGAGAAGCTTAAAATGAAGAAATAAGCGTTCTAAAATACTTTAAAAATTCAAAGACATCTTTCAATGGTTAACTAACGCAAGGCGCAATATCAAACCTTAATATTGACCCATAATATTTAAATTGAACAAGGTATTGTATTACAGGGTAATAGTGTACCCTACCACAGGAAATAATTATAGGTCAATTAGGGGGTACACTATTTATATTTTAAATAGTGCATTAAAACAAGGAAATACGAAGACACTTTTCTATGTTAACTAACGGCACGGTATCGGACCTTAATATTGACCTATAATTTGTAAATTGGACCACGTATTATATTACAGGGTTATAGTGTACCCTACCACAGGAAATAATTATAGGTCAATTAGGGGGTACGCAGAGTGACCCTAAAGTTTACTATGTATGCCTATGCGAAATAAAGTGTTCTGAGAAGCTTAAAATGAGGAAATAAGCGTTCTAAAATGCTTTTAAAATTCAAAGACATTTTTCTATGCTAACTAACGGCACGGTATCGGACCTTAATATTGACCTATAATTTTTAAACTGGACCACGTATTATATTACAGGGTTATAGTGTACCCTACCACAGGAAATAATTATAGGTCATTTAGGGGGTACACAGCGTGACCCTAAATTTTACTATGTATGCCTATGCGAAATAGAGTGTTCTGAGATGCTTAAAATGAAGAAATAAGAGTTCAAAAATGCTTTAAAAATTCAAAGACATCTTTCAATGGTTAACTAACGCAAGGCGCAATATCAGACCTTAATATTGACCCATAATATTTAAATTGGACCAGGTATTATATTACAGGGTAATAGTGTACCCTACCACAGCAAATAATTATAGGTCAATTAGGGGGTACACTATGTATATTTTAAATAGTGCATTAAAACAAGGAAATACGAAGACACTTTTCTATGTTAACTAACGGCACGGTATCGGACCTTAATATTGACCTATAATCTGTAAATTGGACCACGTATTATATTACAGGGTTATAGTGTACCCTACCACAGGAAATAATTATAGGTCAATTAGGGGGTACGCAGAGTGACCCTAAAGTTTACTATGTATGCCTATGCGAAATAAAGTGTTCTGAGAAGCTTAAAATGAGGAAATAAGCGTTCTAAAATGCTTTAAAAATTCAAAGACATTTTTCTATGCTAACTAACGGCACGGTATCGGACCTTAATATTGACCTATAATTTGTAAATTGGACCACGTATTATATTACAGGGTTATAGTGTACCCTATCGCAGGAAATAATTATAGGTCAATTAGGGGGTACGCAGAGTGACCCTAAAGTTTACTATGTATGCCTATGCGAAATAAAGTGTTCTGAGAAGCTTAAAATGAGGAAATAAGCGTTCTAAAATGCTTTAAAAATTCAAAGACATTTTTCTATGCTAACTAACGGCACGGTATCGGACCTTAATATTGACCTATAATTTTTAAATTGGACCACCTATTATATTACAGGGTAATAGTGTATCCTACCACAGGAAAAAATTATAGGTCAATTAGGGGGTACACAGCGTGACCCTAAAGTTTACTATGTATGCCTATGCGAAATAAAGTGTTCTGAGAAACTTAAAATGAAGAAATAAGCGTTCTAAAATGCTTTAAAAATTCAAAGACATCTTTCAATGGTTAACTAACGCAAGGCGCAATATCAAACCTTAATATTGACCCATAATATTTAAATTGAACAAGGTATTGTATTACAGGGTAATAGTGTACCCTACCACCGGAAATAATTATAGGTCAATTAGGGGGTACACTATGTATATTTTAAATAGTGCATTAAAACAAGGAAATACGACGACATTTTTCAATGTTAACTAACAGCACGGTATCGGAACTTAATATTGACCTATAATTTTTACATTGGACCACGTATTATATTACAGGGTAATAGTGTACCCTACCACAGGAATTAATTATAGGTTATTTAGGGGGTACACAGCGTGACCCTAAATTTTACTATGTATGCCTATGCGAAATAAAGTGTTCTGAGAAGCTTAAAATGAGGAAATAAGCATTCTAAAATGCTTTAAAAATTCAAAGACATTTTTCTATGTTAACTAACGGCACGGTATCGGACCTTAATATTGACCTATAATTTTTAAATTGGACCACGTATTATATTACAGGGTAATAGTGTACCCTACCACAGGAAATATTTATAGGTCATTTAGGGGGTACACAGCGTGACCCTAAATTTTACTATGTATGCCTATGCGAAATAGAGTGTTCTGAGATGCTTAAAATGAAGAAATAAGCGTTCTAAAATGCTTTAAAAATTCAAAGACATCTTTCAATGGTTAACTAACGCTAGGCGCAATATCAGACCTTAATATTGACCCATAATATTTAAATTGGACCAGGTATTATATTACAGGGTAATAGTGTACCCTACCACAGGAAATAATTATAGGTCAATTAGGGGGTACACTATGTATATTTTAAATAGTGCATTAAAACAAGGAAATACGAAGACACTTTTCTATGTTAACTAACGGCACGGTATCGGACCTTAATATTGACCTATAATTTTTAAATTTGACCACGTATTATATTACAGGGTTATAGTGTACCCTACCACAGGAAATAATTATAGGTCAATTAGGGGGTACACAGAGTGACCCTAAAGTTTACTATATATGCCTATGCGAAATAGAGTGTTCTGAGATGCTTAAAATGAAGAAATAAGCGTTCTAAAATGCTTTAAAAATTCAAAGACATCTTTCAATGGTTAACTAACGCAAGGCGCAATATCAGACCTTAATATTGACCCATAATATTTAAATTGGACCAGGTATTATATTACAGGGTAATAGTGTACCCTAATACAGGAAATAATTATAGGTCAATTAGGGGACACACTATGTATATTTTAAATAGTGCATTAAAACAAGGAAATACGAAGACACTTTTCTATGTTAACTAACGGCACGGTATCGGACCTTAATATTGACCTATAATTTTTAAACTGGACCACGTATTATATTACAGGGTTATAGTGTACCCTACCACAGGAAATAATTATAGGTCAATTAGGGGGTACACAGAGTGACCCTAAAGTTTACTATGTATGCCTATGCGAAATAAAGTGTTCTGAGAAGCTTAAAATGAGGAAATAAGCGTTCTAAAATGCTTTAAAAATTCAAAGACATTTTTCTATGTTAACTAAGGGCACGGTATCG
Organism: Parasteatoda tepidariorum; assembly: GCF_982258835.1. Lineage (NCBI taxonomy): Eukaryota > Metazoa > Arthropoda > Arachnida > Araneae > Theridiidae > Parasteatoda > Parasteatoda tepidariorum. The sequence continues at coordinate 90,370 of NW_028257456.1, forward strand.
GACCTTAATATTGACCTATAATTTTTAAATTGGACCACGTATTATATTACAGGGTAATAGTGTGCCCTACCACAGGAAATAATTATAGGTCATTTAGGGGGTACACAGCGTGACCCTAAATTTTACTATGTATGCCTATGCGAAATAAAGTGTTCTGAGAAGCTTAAAATGAAGAAATAAGCGTTCTAAAATGCTTTAAAAATTCAAAGACATCTTTCAATGGTTAACTAGCGCAAGGCGCAATATCAGACCTTAATAATGACCCATAATATTTAAATTGGACCAGGTATTATATTACAGGGTAATAGTGCACCCTACCACAGGAAATAATTATAGGTCAATTAGGGGGTACACTATGTATATTTTAAATAGTGCATTAAAACAAGGAAATACGAAGACACTTTTCTATGTTAACTAACGGCACGGTATCGGACCTTAATATTGACCTATAATTTTTAAATTGTACCACGTATTATATTACAGGGTAATAGTGTACCTTACCACAGGAAATAATTATAGGTCAATTAGGTGGTACACAGCATGACCCTAAAATTTACTATGTATGCCTATGCGAAATAGAGTGTTCTGAGAAGCTTAAAATGAAGAAATAAGCGTTCTAAAATGCTTTAAAAATTCAAAGACATCTTTCAATGGTTAACTAACGCAAGGCGCGATATCAGACCTTAATATGGAACCATAATATTTCAATTGGACCAGGTATTATATTACAGGGTAATAGTGTACCCTACAACAGGAAATAATTATAGGTCAATTAGGGGGTACACTATGTATGTTTTAAATAGTGCATTAAAACAAGAAAATACGAAGACACTTTTCTATGTTAACTAACGGCACGGTATCGGACCTTAATATTGACCTATAATTTTTAAATTGGACCACGTATTATATTACAGGGTAATAGTGTACCCTACCACAGGAAATATTTATAGGTCATTTAGGGGGTACACAGCGTGACCCTAAATTTTACTATGTATGCCTATGCGAAATAGAGTGTTCTGAGATGCTTAAAATGAAGAAATAAGCGTTCAAAAATGCTTTAAAAATTCAAAGACATCTTTCAATGGTTAACTAACGCAAGGCGCAATATCAGACCTTAATATTGACCCATAATATTTAAATTGGACCAGGTATTATATTACAGGGTAATAGTGTACCCTTCCACAGGAAATCATTATAGGTCAATTAGGGGGTACACTATGTATATTTTAAATAGTGCATTAAAACAAGGAAATACGAAGACACTTTTCTATGTTAACTAACGGCACGGTATCGGACCTTAATATTGACCTATAATTTTTAAATTGGACCACGTATTATATTACAGGGTTATAGTGTATCCTACCACAGGAAATAATTATAGGTCAATTAGGGGGTACACAGCGTGACCCTAAAGTTTACTATGTATGCCTATGCGAAATAAAGTGTTCTGAGAAGCTTAAAATGAAGAAATAAGCGTTCTAAAATGCTTTAAAAATTCAAAGACATCTTTCAATGGTTAACTAACGCTAGGCGCAATATCAGACCTTAATATTGACCCATAATATTTAAATTGGACCAGGTATTATATTACAGGGTAATAGTGTACCCTACCACAGGAAATAATTATAGGTCAATTAGGGGGTACACTATGTATATTTTAAATAGTGCATTAAAACAAGGAAATACGAAGACACTTTTCTATGTTAACTAACGGCACGGTATCGGACCTTAATATTGACCTATAATTTTTAAATTTGACCACGTATTATATTACAGGGTTATAGTGTACCCTACCACAGGAAATAATTATAGGTCAATTAGGGGGTACACAGAGTGACCCTAAAGTTTACTATATATGCCTATGCGAAATAGAGTGTTCTGAGATGCTTAAAATGAAGAAATAAGCGTTCTAAAATGCTTTAAAAATTCAAAGACATCTTTCAATGGTTAACTAACGCAAGGCGCAATATCAGACCTTAATATTGACCCATAATATTTAAATTGGACCAGGTATTATATTACAGGGTAATAGTGTACCCTACCACAGGAAATAATTATAGGTCAATTAGGGGACACACTATGTATATTTTAAATAGTGCATTAAAACAAGGAAATACGAAGACACTTTTCTATGTTAACTAACGGCACGGTATCGGACCTTAATATTGACCTATAATTTTTAAACTGGACCACGTATTATATTACAGGGTTATAGTGTACCCTACCACAGGAAATAATTATAGGTCAATTAGGGGGTACACAGAGTGACCCTAAAGTTTACTATGTATGCCTATGCGAAATAAAGTGTTCTGAGAAGCTTAAAATGAGGAAATAAGCGTTCTAAAATGCTTTAAAAATTCAAAGACATTTTTCTATGTTAACTAACGGCACGGTATCGGACCTTAATATTGACCTATAATTTTTAAATTGGACCACGTATTATATTACAGGGTAATAGTGTGCCCTACCACAGGAAATAATTATAGGTCATTTAGGGGGTACACAGCGTGACCCTAAATTTTACTATGTATGCCTATGCGAAATAAAGTGTTCTGAGAAGCTTAAAATGAAGAAATAAGCGTTCTAAAATGCTTTAAAAATTCAAAGACATCTTTCAATGGTTAACTAGCGCAAGGCGCAATATCAGACCTTAATATTGACCCATAATATTTAAATTGGACCAGGTATTATATTACAGGGTAATAGTGCACCCTACCACAGGAAATAATTATAGGTCAATTAGGGGGTACACTATGTATATTTTAAATAGTGCATTAAAACAAGGAAATACGAAGACACTTTTCTATGTTAACTAACGGCACGGTATCGGACCTTAATATTGACCTATAATTTTTAAATTGTACCACGTATTATATTACAGGGTAATAGTGTACCTTACCACAGGAAATAATTATAGGTCAATTAGGTGGTACACAGCATGACCCTAAAATTTACTATGTATGCCTATGCGAAATAGAGTGTTCTGAGAAGCTTAAAATGAAGAAATAAGCGTTCTAAAATGCTTTAAAAATTCAAAGACATCTTTCAATGGTTAACTAACGCAAGGCGCGATATCAGACCTTAATATGGAACCATAATATTTCAATTGGACCAGGTATTATATTACAGGGTAATAGTGTACCCTACAACAGGAAATAATTATAGGTCAATTAGGGGGTACACTATGTATGTTTTAAATAGTGCATTAAAACAAGAAAATACGAAGACACTTTTCTATGTTAACTAACGGCACGGTATCGGACCTTAATATTGACCTATAATTTTTAAATTGGACCACGTATTATATTACAGGGTAATAGTGTACCCTACCACAGGAAATATTTATAGGTCATTTAGGGGGTACACAGCGTGACCCTAAATTTTACTATGTATGCCTATGCGAAATAGAGTGTTCTGAGATGCTTAAAATGAAGAAATAAGCGTTCAAAAATGCTTTAAAAATTCAAAGACATCTTTCAATGGTTAACTAACGCAAGGCGCAATATCAGACCTTAATATTGACCCATAATATTTAAATTGGACCAGGTATTATATTACAGGGTAATAGTGTACCCTTCCACAGGAAATCATTATAGGTCAATTAGGGGGTACACTATGTATATTTTAAATAGTGCATTAAAACAAGGAAATACGAAGACACTTTTCTATGTTAACTAACGGCACGGTATCGGACCTTAATATTGACCTATAATTTTTAAATTGGACCACGTATTATATTACAGGGTTATAGTGTATCCTACCACAGGAAATAATTATAGGTCAATTAGGGGGTACACAGCGTGACCCTAAAGTTTACTATGTATGCCTATGCGAAATAAAGTGTTCTGAGAAGCTTAAAATGAAGAAATAAGCGTTCTAAAATGCTTTAAAAATTCAAAGACATCTTTCAATGGTTAACTAACGCTAGGCGCAATATCAGACCTTAATATTGACCCATAATATTTAAATTGGACCAGGTATTATATTACAGGGTAATAGTGTACCCTACCACAGGAAATAATTATAGGTCAATTAGGGGGTACACTATGTATATTTTAAATAGTGCATTAAAACAAGGAAATACGAAGACACTTTTCTATGTTAACTAACGGCACGGTATCGGACCTTAATATTGACCTATAATTTTTAAATTTGACCACGTATTATATTACAGGGTTATAGTGTACCCTACCACAGGAAATAATTATAGGTCAATTAGGGGGTACACAGAGTGACCCTAAAGTTTACTATATATGCCTATGCGAAATAGAGTGTTCTGAGATGCTTAAAATGAAGAAATAAGCGTTCTAAAATGCTTTAAAAATTCAAAGACATCTTTCAATGGTTAACTAACGCAAGGCGCAATATCAGACCTTAATATTGACCCATAATATTTAAATTGGACCAGGTATTATATTACAGGGTAATAGTGTACCCTACCACAGGAAATAATTATAGGTCAATTAGGGGACACACTATGTATATTTTAAATAGTGCATTAAAACAAGGAAATACGAAGACACTTTTCTATGTTAACTAACGGCACGGTATCGGACCTTAATATTGACCTATAATTTTTAAACTGGACCACGTATTATATTACAGGGTTATAGTGTACCCTACCACAGGAAATAATTATAGGTCAATTAGGGGGTACACAGAGTGACCCTAAAGTTTACTATGTATGCCTATGCGAAATAAAGTGTTCTGAGAAGCTTAAAATGAGGAAATAAGCGTTCTAAAATGCTTTAAAAATTCAAAGACATTTTTCTATGTTAACTAACGGCACGGTATCGGACCTTAACATTGACCTATAATTTTTAAATTGGACCACGTATTATATTACAGGGTAATAGTGTGCCCTACCACAGGAAATAATTATAGGTCATTTAGGGGGTACACAGCGTGACCCTAAATTTTACTATGTATGCCTATGCGAAATAAAGTGTTCTGAGAAGCTTAAAATGAAGAAATAAGCGTTCTAAAATGCTTTAAAAATTCAAAGACATCTTTCAATGGTTAACTAGCGCAAGGCGCAATATCAGACCTTAATATTGACCCATAATATTTAAATTGGACCAGGTATTATATTACAGGATAATAGTGCACCCTACCACAGGAAATAATTATAGGTCAATTAGGGGGTACACTATGTATATTTTAAATAGTGCATTAAAACAAGGAAATACGAAGACACTTTTCTATGTTAACTAACGGCACGGTATCGGACCTTAATATTGACCTATAATTTTTAAATTGTACCACGTATTATATTACAGGGTAATAGTGTACCTTACCACAGGAAATAATTATAGGTCAATTAGGTGGTACACAGCATGACCCTAAAACTTACTATGTATGCCTATGCGAAATAGAGTGTTCTGAGAAGCTTAAAATGAAGAAATAAGCGTTCTAAAATGCTTTAAAAATTCAAAGACATCTTTCAATGGTTAACTAACGCAAGGCGCGATATCAGACCTTAATATGGAACCATAATATTTCAATTGGACCAGGTATTATATTACAGGGTAATAGTGTACCCTACAACAGGAAATAATTATAGGTCAATTAGGGGGTACACTATGTATGTTTTAAATAGTGCATTAAAACAAGAAAATACGAAGACACTTTTCTATGTTAACTAACGGCACGGTATCGGACCTTAATATTGACCTATAATTTTTAAATTGGACCACGTATTATATTACAGGGTTATAGTGTACCCTACCACAGGAAATAATTATAGGTCAATTAGGGGGTACACAGAGTGACCCTAAAGTTTACTATGTATGCCTATGCGAAATAAAGTGTTCTGAGAAGCTTAAAATGAGGAAATAAGCGTTCTAAAATGCTTTAAAAATTCAAAGACATTTTTCTATGTTAACTAACGGCACGGTATCGGACCTTAATATTGACCTATAATTTTTAAATTGGACCACGTATTATATTACAGGGAAATAGTGTACCCTACCACAGGAAATAATTATAGGTCATTTAGGGGGTACACAGCGTGACCCTAAATTTTACTATGTATGCCTATGCGAAATAGAGTGTTCTGAGATGCTTAAAATGAAGAAATAAGCGTTCAAAAATGCTTTAAAAATTCAAAGACATCTTTCAATGGTTAACTAACGCAAGGCGCAATATCAGACCTTAATATTGACCCATAATATTTAAATTGGACCAGGTATTATATTACAGGGTAATAGTGTACCCTACCACAGGAAATAATTATAGGTCAATTAGGGGATACACTATGTATATTTTAAATAGTGCATTAAAACAAGGAAATACGAAGACACTTTTCTATGTTAACTAACGGCACGGTATCGGACCTTAATATTGACCTATAATTTTTAAACTGGACCACGTATTATATTACAGGGTTATAGTGTACCCTACCACAGGAAATAATTATAGGTCAATTAGGGGGTACACAGAGTGACCCTAAAGTTTACTATGTATGCCTATGCGAAATAAAGTGTTCTGAGAAGCTTAAAATGAGGAAATAAGCGTTCTAAAATGCTTTAAAAATTCAAAGACATTTTTCTATGTTAACTAACGGCACGGTATCGGACCTTAATATTGACCTATAATTTTTAAATTGGACCACGTATTATATTACAGGGTAATAGTGTGCCCTACCACAGGAAATAATTATAGGTCATTTAGGGGGTACACAGCGTGACCCTAAATTTTACTATGTATGCCTATGCGAAATAAAGTGTTCTGAGAAGCTTAAAATGAAGAAATAAGCGTTCTAAAATGCTTTAAAAATTCAAAGACATCTTTCAATGGTTAACTAGCGCAAGGCGCAATATCAGACCTTAATATTGACCCATAATATTTAAATTGGACCAGGTATTATATTACAGGGTAATAGTGTACCCTTCCACAGGAAATAATTATAGGTCAATTAGGGGTACACTATGTATATTTTAAATAGTGCATTAAAACAAGGAAATACGAAGACACTTTTCTATGTTAACTAACGGCACGGTATCGGACCTTAATATTGACCTATAATTTTTAAATTGTACCACGTATTATATTACAGGGTAATAGTGTACCTTACCACAGGAAATAATTATAGGTCAATTAGGTGGTACACAGCATGACCCTAAAATTTACTATGTATGCCTATGCGAAATAGAGTGTTCTGAGAAGCTTAAAATGAAGAAATAAGCGTTCTAAAATGCTTTAAAAATTCAAAGACATCTTTCAATGGTTAACTAACGCAAGGCGCAATATCAGACCTTAATATTGACCCATAACATTTAAATTGGACCAGGTATTATATTACAGGGTATTAGTGTACCCTTCCACAGGAAATAATTATAGGTCAATTAGGGGGTACACTATGTATATTTTAAATAGTGCATTAAAACAAGGAAATACGAAGACACTTTTCTATGTTAACTAACGGCACGGTATCGGACCTTAATATTGACCTATAATTTTTATATTGGACCACGTATTATATTACAGGGTTATAGTGTACCCTACCACAGGAAATAATTATAGGTCAATTAGGGGGTACGCAGAGTGACCCTAAAGTTTACTATGTATGCCTATGCGAAATAAAGTGTTCTGAGAAGCTTAAAATGAGGAAATAAGCGTTCTAAAATGCTTTAAAAATTCAAAGACATTTTTCTATGCTAACTAACGGCACGGTATCGGACCTTAATATTGACCTATAATTTTTAAATTGGACCACGTATTATATTACAGGGTAATAGTGTACCCTACCACAGGAAATATTTATAGGTCATTTAGGGGGTACACAGCGTGACCCTAAATTTTACTATGTATGCTTATGCGAAATAGAGTGTTCTGAGAAGCTTAAAATGAAGAAATAAGCGTTCTAAAATGCTTTAAAAATTCAAAGACATCTTTCAATGGTTAACTAGCGCAAGGCGCAATATCAGACCTTAATATTGACCCATAATATTTAAATTGGACCAGGTATTATATTACAGGGTAATAGTGTACCCTACCACAGGAAATAATTATAGGTCAATTAGGGGGTACACTATGTATATTTTAAATTGTGCATTAAAACAAGGAAATACGAAGACACTTTTCTATGTTAACTAACGGCACGGTATCGGACCTTAATATTGACCCATAATTTTTAAATTGGACCACGTATTATATTACAGGGTAATAGTGTACCCTACCACAGGAAATAATTATAGGTCAATTAGGGGGTACACAGTGTGACCCTAAAGTTTACTATGTATGCCTATGCGAAATAAAGTGTTCTGAGAAGCTTAAAATGAGGAAATAAGCGTTCTAAAATGCTTTTAAAATTCAAAGACATTTTTCTATGCTAACTAACGGCACGGTATCGGACCTTAATATTGACCTATAATTTTTAAATTGGACCACCTATTATATTACAGTGTAATAGTGTACCCTACCACAGGAAATAATTATAGGTCAATTAGGGGGTACACAGCGTGACCCTAAAGTTTACTATGTATGCCTATGCGAAATAAAGTGTTCTGAGAAGCTTAAAATAAAGAAATAAGCGTTCTAAAATGCTTTAAAAATTCAAAGACATCTTTCAATGGTTAACTAACGCAAGGCGCAATATCAAACCTTAATATTGACCCATAATATTTAAATTGAACAAGGTATTGTATTACAGGGTAATAGTGTACCCTACCACAGGAAATAATTATAGGTCAATTAGGGGGTACACTATGTATATTTTAAATAGTGCATTAAAACAAGGAAATACGAAGACATTTTTCAATGTTAACTAACGGCACGGTATCGGAACTTAATATTGACCTATAATTTTTACATTGGACCACGTATTATATTACAGGGTAATAGTGTACCCTACCGCAGGAATTAATTATAGGTCATTTAGGGGGTACTCAGCGTGACCCTAAATTTTACTATGTATGCCTATGCGAAATAAAGTGTTCTGAGAAGCTTAAAATGAAGAAATAAGCGTTCTAAAATGCTTTAAAAATTCAAAGACATCTTTCAATGGTTAACTAGCGCAAGGCGCAATATCAGACCTTAATATTGACCCATAATATTTAAATTGGACCAGGTATTATATTACAGGGTAATAGTGCACCCTAACACAGGAAATAATTATAGGTCAATTAGGGGGTACACTATGTATATTTTAAATAGTGCATTAAAACAAGGAAATACGAAGACACTTTTCTATGTTAACTAACGGCACGGTATCGGACCTTAATATTGACCTATAATTTTTAAATTGTACCACGTATTATATTACAGGGTAATAGTGTACCTTACCACAGGAAATAATTATAGGTCAATTAGGTGGTACACAGCATGACCCTAAAACTTACTATGTATGCCTATGCGAAATAGAGTGTTCTGAGAAGCTTAAAATGAAGAAATAAGCGTTCTAAAATGCTTTAAAAATTCAAAGACATCTTTCAATGGTTAACTAACGCAAGGCGCGATATCAGACCTTAATATGGAACCATAATATTTCAATTGGACCAGGTATTATATTACAGGGTAATAGTGTACCCTACAACAGGAAATAATTATAGGTCAATTAGGGGGTACACTATGTATGTTTTAAATAGTGCATTAAAACAAGAAAATACGAAGACACTTTTCTATGTTAACTAACGGCACGGTATCGGACCTTAATATTGACCTATAATTTTTAAATTGGACCACGTATTATATTACAGGGTTATAGTGTACCCTACCACAGGAAATAATTATAGGTCAATTAGGGGGTACACAGAGTGACCCTAAAGTTTACTATGTATGCCTATGCGAAATAAAGTGTTCTGAGAAGCTTAAAATGAGGAAATAAGCGTTCTAAAATGCTTTAAAAATTCAAAGACATTTTTCTATGTTAACTAACGGCACGGTATCGGACCTTAATATTGACCTATAATTTTTAAATTGGACCACGTATTATATTACAGGGAAATAGTGTACCCTACCACAGGAAATAATTATAGGTCATTTAGGGGGTACACAGCGTGACCCTAAATTTTACTATGTATGCCTATGCGAAATAGAGTGTTCTGAGATGCTTAAAATGAAGAAATAAGCGTTCAAAAATGCTTTAAAAATTCAAAGACATCTTTCAATGGTTAACTAACGCAAGGCGCAATATCAGACCTTAATATTGACCCATAATATTTAAATTGGACCAGGTATTATATTACAGGGTAATAGTGTACCCTACCACAGGAAATAATTATAGGTCAATTAGGGGATACACTATGTATATTTTAAATAGTGCATTAAAACAAGGAAATACGAAGACACTTTTCTATGTTAACTAACGGCACGGTATCGGACCTTAATATTGACCTATAATTTTTAAACTGGACCACGTATTATATTACAGGGTTATAGTGTACCCTACCACAGGAAATAATTATAGGTCAATTAGGGGGTACACAGAGTGACCCTAAAGTTTACTATGTATGCCTATGCGAAATAAAGTGTTCTGAGAAGCTTAAAATGAGGAAATAAGCGTTCTAAAATGCTTTAAAAATTCAAAGACATTTTTCTATGTTAACTAACGGCACGGTATCGGACCTTAATATTGACCTATAATTTTTAAATTGGACCACGTATTATATTACAGGGTAATAGTGTGCCCTACCACAGGAAATAATTATAGGTCATTTAGGGGGTACACAGCGTGACCCTAAATTTTACTATGTATGCCTAAGCGAAATAAAGTGTTCTGAGAAGCTTAAAATGAAGAAATAAGCGTTCTAAAATGCTTTAAAAATTCAAAGACATCTTTCAATGGTTAACTAGCGCAAGGCGCAATATCAAACCTTAATATTGACCCATAATATTTAAATTGGACCAGGTATTATATTACAGGGTAATAGTGCACCCTACCACAGGAAATAATTATAGGTCATTTAGGGGTACACTATGTATATTTTAAATAGTGCATTAAAACAAGGAAATACGAAGACACTTTTCTATGTTAACTAACGGCACGGTATCGGACCTTAATATTGACCTATAATTTTTAAATTGTACCACGTATTATATTACAGGGTAATAGTGTACCTTACCACAGGAAATAGTTATAGGTCAATTAGGTGGTACACAGCATGACCCTAAAATTTACTATGTATGCCTATGCGAAATAGAGTGTTCTGAGAAGCTTAAAATGAAGAAATAAGCGTTCTAAAATGCTTTAAAAATTCAAAGACATCTTTGAATGGTTAACTAACGCAAGGCGCAATATCAGACCTTAATATTGACCCATAACATTTAAATTGGACCAGGTATTATATTACAGGGTATTAGTGTACCCTTCCACAGGAAATAATTATAGGTCAATTAGGGGGTACACTATTTATATTTTAAATAGTGCATTAAAACAAGGAAATACGAAGACACTTTTCTATGTTAACTAACGGCACGGTATCGGACCTTAATATTGACCTATAATTTTTAAATTGGACCACGTATTATATTACAGGGTTATAGTGTACCCTACCACAGGAAATAATTATAGGTCAATTAGGGGGTACGCAGAGTGACCCTAAAGTTTACTATGTATGCCTATGCGAAATAAAGTGTTCTGAGAAGCTTAAAATGAGGAAATAAGCGTTCTAAAATGCTTTAAAAATTCAAAGACATTTTTCTATGCTAACTAACGGCACGGTATCGGACCTTAATATTGACCTATAATTTTTAAATTGGACCACGTATTATATTACAGGGTAATAGTGTACCCTACCACAGGAAATATTTATAGGTCATTTAGGGGGTACACAGCGTGACCCTAAATTTTACTATGTATGCTTATGCGAAATAGAGTGTTCTGAGAAGCTTAAAATGAAGAAATAAGCGTTCTAAAATGCTTTAAAAATTCAAAGACATCTTTCAATGGTTAACAAGCGCAAGGCGCAATATCAGACCTTAATATTGACCCATAATATTTAAATTGGACCAGGTATTATATTACAGGGTAATAGTGTACCCTACCACAGGAAATAATTATAGGTCAATTAGGGGGTACACTATGTATATTTTAAATTGTGCATTAAAACAAGGAAATACGAAGACACTTTTCTATGTTAACTAACGGCACGGTATCGGACCTTAATATTGACCCATAATTTTTAAATTGGACCACGTATTATATTACAGGGTAATAGTGTACCCTACCACAGGAAATAATTATAGGTCAATTAGGGGGTACACAGTGTGACCCTAAAGTTTACTATGTATGCCTATGCGAAATAAAGTGTTCTGAGAAGCTTAAAATGAGGAAATAAGCGTTCTAAAATGCTTTTAAAATTCAAAGACATTTTTCTATGCTAACTAACGGCACGGTATCGGACCTTAATATTGACCTATAATTTTTAAATTGGACCACCTATTATATTACAGGGTAATAGTGTACCCTACCACAGGAAATAATTATAGGTCAATTAGGGGGTACACAGCGTGACCCTAAAGTTTACTATGTATGCCTATGCGAAATAAAGTGTTCTGAGAAGCTTAAAATGAAGAAATAAGCGTTCTAAAATGCTTTAAAAATTCAAAGACATCTTTCAATGGTTAACTAGCGCAAGGCGCAATATCAGACCTTAATATTGACCCATAATATTTAAATTGGACCAGGTATTATATTACAGGGTAATAGTGCACCCTATCACAGGAAATAATTATAGGTCAATTAGGGGTACACTATGTATATTTTAAATAGTGCATTAAAACAAGGAAATACGAAGACACTTTTCTATGTTAACTAACGGCACGGTATCGGACCTTAATATTGACCTATAATTTTTAAATTGTACCACGTATTATATTACAGGGTAATAGTGTACCTTACCACAGGAAATAATTATAGGTCAATTAGGTGGTACACAGCATGACCCTAAAACTTACTATGTATGCCTATGCGAAATAGAGTGTTCTGAGAAGCTTAAAATGAAGAAATAAGCGTTCTAAAATGCTTTAAAAATTCAAAGACATCTTTCAATGGTTAACTAACGCAAGGCGCGATATCAGACCTTAATATGGAACCATAATATTTCAATTGGACCAGGTATTATATTACAGGGTAATAGTGTACCCTACAACAGGAAATAATTATAGGTCAATTAGGGGGTACACTATGTATGTTTTAAATAGTGCATTAAAACAAGAAAATACGAAGACACTTTTCTATGTTAACTAACGGCACGGTATCGGACCTTAATATTGACCTATAATTTTTAAATTGGACCACGTATTATATTACAGGGTTATAGTGTACCCTACCACAGGAAATAATTATAGGTCAATTAGGGGGTACACAGAGTGACCCTAAAGTTTACTATGTATGCCTATGCGAAATAAAGTGTTCTGAGAAGCTTAAAATGAGGAAATAAGCGTTCTAAAATGCTTTAAAAATTCAAAGACATTTTTCTATGTTAACTAACGGCACGGTATCGGACCTTAATATTGACCTATAATTTTTAAATTGGACCACGTATTATATTACAGGGAAATAGTGTACCCTACCACAGGAAATAATTATAGGTCATTTAGGGGGTACACAGCGTGACCCTAAATTTTACTATGTATGCCTATGCGAAATAGAGTGTTCTGAGATGCTTAAAATGAAGAAATAAGCGTTCAAAAATGCTTTAAAAATTCAAAGACATCTTTCAATGGTTAACTAACGCAAGGCGCAATATCAGACCTTAATATTGACCCATAATATTTAAATTGGACCAGGTATTATATTACAGGGTAATAGTGTACCCTACCACAGGAAATAATTATAGGTCAATTAGGGGATACACTATGTATATTTTAAATAGTGCATTAAAACAAGGAAATACGAAGACACTTTTCTATGTTAACTAACGGCACGGTATCGGACCTTAATATTGACCTATAATTTTTAAACTGGACCACGTATTATATTACAGGGTTATAGTGTACCCTACCACAGGAAATAATTATAGGTCAATTAGGGGGTACACAGAGTGACCCTAAAGTTTACTATGTATGCCTATGCGAAATAAAGTGTTCTGAGAAGCTTAAAATGAGGAAATAAGCGTTCTAAAATGCTTTAAAAATTCAAAGACATTTTTCTATGTTAACTAACGGCACGGTATCGGACCTTAATATTGACCTATAATTTTTAAATTGGACCACGTATTATATTACAGGGTAATAGTGTGCCCTACCACAGGAAATAATTATAGGTCATTTAGGGGGTACACAGCGTGACCCTAAATTTTACTATGTATGCCTATGCGAAATAAAGTGTTCTGAGAAGCTTAAAATGAAGAAATAAGCGTTCTAAAATGCTTTAAAAATTCAAAGACATCTTTCAATGGTTAACTAGCGCAAGGCGCAATATCAAACCTTAATATTGACCCATAATATTTAAATTGGACCAGGTATTATATTACAGGGTAATAGTGCACCCTACCACAGGAAATAATTATAGGTCATTTAGGGGTACACTATGTATATTTTAAATAGTGCATTAAAACAAGGAAATACGAAGACACTTTTCTATGTTAACTAACGGCACGGTATCGGACCTTAATATTGACCTATAATTTTTAAATTGTACCACGTATTATATTACAGGGTAATAGTGTACCTTACCACAGGAAATAGTTATAGGTCAATTAGGTGGTACACAGCATGACCCTAAAATTTACTATGTATGCCTATGCGAAATAGAGTGTTCTGAGAAGCTTAAAATGAAGAAATAAGCGTTCTAAAATGCTTTAAAAATTCAAAGACATCTTTGAATGGTTAACTAACGCAAGGCGCAATATCAGACCTTAATATTGACCCATAACATTTAAATTGGACCAGGTATTATATTACAGGGTATTAGTGTACCCTTCCACAGGAAATAATTATAGGTCAATTAGGGGGTACACTATTTATATTTTAAATAGTGCATTAAAACAAGGAAATACGAAGACACTTTTCTATGTTAACTAACGGCACGGTATCGGACCTTAATATTGACCTATAATTTTTAAATTGGACCACGTATTATATTACAGGGTTATAGTGTACCCTACCACAGGAAATAATTATAGGTCAATTAGGGGGTACGCAGAGTGACCCTAAAGTTTACTATGTATGCCTATGCGAAATAAAGTGTTCTGAGAAGCTTAAAATGAGGAAATAAGCGTTCTAAAATGCTTTAAAAATTCAAAGACATTTTTCTATGCTAACTAACGGCACGGTATCGGACCTTAATATTGACCTATAATTTTTAAATTGGACCACGTATTATATTACAGGGTAATAGTGTACCCTACCACAGGAAATATTTATAGGTCATTTAGGGGGTACACAGCGTGACCCTAAATTTTACTATGTATGCTTATGCGAAATAGAGTGTTCTGAGAAGCTTAAAATGAAGAAATAAGCGTTCTAAAATGCTTTAAAAATTCAAAGACATCTTTCAATGGTTAACAAGCGCAAGGCGCAATATCAGACCTTAATATTGACCCATAATATTTAAATTGGACCAGGTATTATATTACAGGGTAATAGTGTACCCTACCACAGGAAATAATTATAGGTCAATTAGGGGGTACACTATGTATATTTTAAATTGTGCATTAAAACAAGGAAATACGAAGACACTTTTCTATGTTAACTAACGGCACGGTATCGGACCTTAATATTGACCCATAATTTTTAAATTGGACCACGTATTATATTACAGGGTAATAGTGTACCCTACCACAGGAAATAATTATAGGTCAATTAGGGGGTACACAGTGTGACCCTAAAGTTTACTATGTATGCCTATGCGAAATAAAGTGTTCTGAGAAGCTTAAAATGAGGAAATAAGCGTTCTAAAATGCTTTTAAAATTCAAAGACATTTTTCTATGCTAACTAACGGCACGGTATCGGACCTTAATATTGACCTATAATTTTTAAATTGGACCACCTATTATATTACAGGGTAATAGTGTACCCTACCACAGGAAATAATTATAGGTCAATTAGGGGGTACACAGCGTGACCCTAAAGTTTACTATGTATGCCTATGCGAAATAAAGTGTTCTGAGAAGCTTAAAATGAAGAAATAAGCGTTCTAAAATGCTTTAAAAATTCAAAGACATCTTTCAATGGTTAACTAGCGCAAGGCGCAATATCAGACCTTAATATTGACCCATAATATTTAAATTGGACCAGGTATTATATTACAGGGTAATAGTGCCCCCTATCACAGGAAATAATTATAGGTCAATTAGGGGTACACTATGTATATTTTAAATAGTGCATTAAAACAAGGAAATACGAAGACACTTTTCTATGTTAACTAACGGCACGGTATCGGACCTTAATATTGACCTATAATTTTTAAATTGTACCACGTATTATATTACAGGGTAATAGTGTACCTTACCACAGGAAATAGTTATAGGTCAATTAGGTGGTACACAGCATGACCCTAAAATTTACTACGTATGCCTATGCGAAATAGAGTGTTCTGAGAAGCTTAAAATGAAGAAATAAGCGTTCTAAAATGCTTTAAAAATTCAAAGACATCTTTGAATGGTTAACTAACGCAAGGCGCAATATCAGACCTTAATATTGACCCATAACATTTAAATTGGACCAGGTATTATATTACAGGGTATTAGTGTACCCTTCCACAGGAAATAATTATAGGTCAATTAGGGGGTACACTATGTATATTTTAAATAGTGCATTAAAACAAGGAAATACGAAGACACTTTTCTATGTTAACTAACGGCACGGTATCGGACCTTAATATTGACCTATAATTTTTAAATTGGACCACGTATTATATTACAGGGTTATAGTGTACCCTACCACAGGAAATAATTATAGGTCAATTAGGGGGTACGCAGAGTGACCCTAAAGTTTACTATGTATGCCTATGCGAAATAAAGTGCTCTGAGAAGCTTAAAATGAGGAAATAAGCGTTCTAAAATGCTTTAAAAATTCAAAGACATTTTTCTATGCTAACTAACGGCACGGTATCGGACCTTAATATTGACCTATAATTTTTAAATTGGACCACGTATTATATTACAGGGTAATAGTGTACCCTACCACAGGAAATATTTATAGGTCATTTAGGGGGTACACAGCGTGACCCTAAATTTTACTATGTATGCTTATGCGAAATAGAGTGTTCTGAGAAGCTTAAAATGAAGAAATAAGCGTTCTAAAATGCTTTAAAAATTCAAAGACATCTTTCAATGGTTAACAAGCGCAAGGCGCAATATCAGACCTTAATATTGACCCATAATATTTAAATTGGACCAGGTATTATATTACAGGGTAATAGTGTACCCTACCACAGGAAATAATTATAGGTCAATTAGGGGGTACACTATGTATATTTTAAATTGTGCATTAAAACAAGGAAATACGAAGACATTTTTCTATGCTAACTAACGGCACGGTATCGGACCTTAATATTGA
Source organism: Parasteatoda tepidariorum (assembly GCF_982258835.1). Classification (NCBI taxonomy): domain Eukaryota; kingdom Metazoa; phylum Arthropoda; class Arachnida; order Araneae; family Theridiidae; genus Parasteatoda; species Parasteatoda tepidariorum. Next base: position 107,816 of record NW_028257456.1, read on the forward strand.
CCTATAATTTTTAAATTGGACCACGTATTATATTACAGGGAAATAGTGTACCCTACCACAGGAAATAATTATAGGTCATTTAGGGGGTACACAGCGTGACCCTAAATTTTACTATGTATGCCTATGCGAAATAGAGTGTTCTGAGATGCTTAAAATGAAGAAATAAGCGTTCAAAAATGCTTTAAAAATTCAAAGACATCTTTCAATGGTTAACTAACGCAAGGCGCAATATCAGACCTTAATATTGACCCATAATATTTAAATTGGAATAGGTATTATATTACAGGGTAATAGTGTACCCTACCACAGGAAATAATTATAGGTCAATTAGGGGATACACTATGTATATTTTAAATAGTGCATTAAAACAAGGAAATACGAAGACACTTTTCTATGTTAACTAACGGCACGGTATCGGACCTTAATATTGACCTATAATTTTTAAATTGTACCACGTATTATATTACAGGGTAATAGTGTACCTTACCACAGGAAATAGTTATAGGTCAATTAGGTGGTACACAGCATGACCCTAAAATTTACTATGTATGCCTATGCGAAATAGAGTGTTCTGAGAAGCTTAAAATGAAGAAATAAGCGTTCTAAAATGCTTTAAAAATTCAAAGACATCTTTGAATGGTTAACTAACGCAAGGCGCAATATCAGACCTTAATATTGACCCATAACATTTAAATTGGACCAGGTATTATATTACAGGGTATTAGTGTACCCTTCCACAGGAAATAATTATAGGTCAATTAGGGGGTACACTATGTATATTTTAAATAGTGCATTAAAACAAGGAAATACGAAGACACTTTTCTATGTTAACTAACGGCACGGTATCGGACCTTAATATTGACCCATAATTTTTAAATTGGACCACGTATTATATTACAGGGTAATAGTGTACCCTACCACAGGAAATAATTATAGGTCAATTAGGGGGTACCCAGTGTGACCCTAAAGTTTACTATGTATGCCTATGCGAAATAAAGTGTTCTGAGAAGCTTAAAATGAGGAAATAAGCGTTCTAAAATGCTTTTAAAATTCAAAGACATTTTTCTATGCTAACTAACGGCACGGTATCGGACCTTAATATTGACCTATAATTTTTAAATTGGACCACCTATTATATTACAGGGTAATAGTGTACTCTACCACAGGAAATAATTATAGGTCAATTAGGGGGTACACAGCGTGACCCTAAAGTTTACTATGTATGCCTATGCGAAATAAAGTGTTCTGAGAAGCTTAAAATGAAGAAATAAGCGTTCTAAAATGCTTTAAAAATTCAAAGACATCTTTGAATGGTTAACTAACGCAAGGCGCAATATCAGACCTTAATATTGACCCATAACATTTAAATTGGACCAGGTATTATATTACAGGGTATTAGTGTACCCTTCCACAGGAAATAATTATAGGTCAATTAGGGGGTACACTATGTATATTTTAAATAGTGCATTAAAACAAGGAAATACGAAGACACTTTTCTATGTTAACTAACGGCACGGTATCGGACCTTAATATTGACCTATAATTTTTAAATTGGACCACGTATTATATTACAGGGTTATAGTGTACCCTACCACAGGAAATAATTATAGGTCAATTAGGGGGTACGCAGAGTGACCCTAAAGTTTACTATGTATGCCTATGCGAAATAAAGTGTTCTGAGAAGCTTAAAATGAGGAAATAAGCGTTCTAAAATGCTTTAAAAATTCAAAGACATTTTTCTATGCTAACTAACGGCACGGTATCGGACCTTAATATTGACCTATAATTTTTAAATTGGACCACGTATTATATAACAGGGTAATAGTGTACCCTACCACAGGAAATAATTATAGGTCAATTAGGGGGTACACAGCGTGACCCTAAAGTTTACTATGTATGCCTATGCGAAATAAAGTGTTCTGAGAAGCTTAAAATGAAGAAATAAGCGTTCTAAAATGCTTTAAAAATTCAAAGACATCTTTCAATGGTTAACTAACGCAAGGCGCAATATCAAACCTTAATATTGACCCATAATATTTAAATTGAACAAGGTATTGTATTACAGGGTAATAGTGTACCCTACCACAGGAAATAATTATAGGTCAATTAGGGGGTACACTATGTATATTTTAAATAGTGCATTAAAACAAGGAAATACGAAGACATTTTTCAATGTTAACTAACGGCACGGTATCGGAACTTAATATTGACCTATAATTTTTACATTGGACCACGTATTATATAACAGGGTAATGGTGTACCCTACCACAGGAATTAATTATAGGTCATTTAGGGGGTACACAGCGTGACCCTAAATTTTACTATGTATGCCTATGCGAAATAAAGTGTTCTGAGAAGCTTAAAATGAGGAAATAAGCGTTCTAAAATGCTTTAAAAATTCAAAGACATTTTTCTATGTTAACTAACGGCACGGTATCGGACCTTAATATTGACCTATAATTTTTAAATTGGACCACGTATTATATTACAGGGTAATAATGTACCCTACCACAGGAAATAATTATAGGTCATTTAGGGGGTACACAGCGAGACCCTAAATTTTACTATGTATGCCTATGCGAAATAAAGTGTTCTGAGAAGCTTAAAATGAGGAAATAAGCGTTCTAAAATGCTTTAAAAATTCAAAGACATCTTTCAATGGTTAACTAGCGCAAGGCGCAATATCAGACCTTAATATTGACCCATAATATTTAAATTGGACCAGGTATTATATTACAGGGTAATAGTGCACCCTACCACAGGAAATAATTATAGGTCAATTAGGGGGTACACTATGTATATTTTAAATAGTGCATTAAAACAAGGAAATACGAAGACACTTTTCTATGTTAACTAACGGCACGGTATCGGACCTTAATATTGACCTATAATTTTTAAATTGTACCACGTATTATATTACAGGGTAATAGTGTACCTTACCACAGGAAATAATTATAGGTCAATTAGGTGGTACACAGCATGACCCTAAAATTTACTATGTATGCCTATGCGAAATAGAGTGTTCTGAGAAGCTTAAAATGAAGAAATAAGCGTTCTAAAATGCTTTAAAAATTCAAAGACCTCTTTCAATGGTTAACTAACGCAAGGCGCAATATCAGACCTTAATATTGACCCATAATATTTCAATTGGACCAGGTATTATATTACAGGGTAATAGTGTACCCTACCACAGGAAATAATTATAGGTCAATTAGGGGATACACTATGTATATTTTAAATAGTGCATTAAAACAAGGAAATACGAAGACACTTTTCTATGTTAACTAACGGCACGGTATCGGACCTTAATATTGACCTATAATTTTTAAACTGGACCACGTATTATATTACAGGGTTATAGTGTACCCTACCACAGGAAATAATTATAGGTCAATTAGGGGGTACACAGAGTGACCCTAAAGTTTACTATGTATGCCTATGCGAAATAAAGTGTTCTGAGAAGCTTAAAATGAGGAAATAAGCGTTCTAAAATGCTTTAGAAATTCAAAGACATTTTTCTATGTTAACTAACGGCACGGTATCGGACCTTAATATTGACCTATAATTTTTAAATTGGACCACGTATTATATTACAGGGTAATAGTGTGCCCTACCACAGGAAATAATTATAGGTCATTTAGGGGGTACACAGCGTGACCCTAAATTTTACTATGTATGCCTATGCGAAATAAAGTGTTCTGAGAAGCTTAAAATGAAGAAATAAGCGTTCTAAAATGCTTTAAAAATTCAAAGACATATTTCAATGGTTAACTAGCGCAAGGCGCAATATCAGACCTTAATATTGACCCATAATATTTAAATTGGACCAGGTATTATATTACAGGGTAATAGTGCACCCTACCACAGGAAATAATTATAGGTCAATTAGGGGTACACTATGTATATTTTAAATAGTGCATTAAAACAAGGAAATACGAAGACACTTTTCTATGTTAACTAACGGCACGGTATCGGACCTTAATATTGACCTATAATTTTTAAATTGTACCACGTATTATATTACAGGGTAATAGTGTACCTTACCACAGGAAATAATTATAGGTCAATTAGGTGGTACACAGCATGACCCTAAAATTTACTATGTATGCCTATGCGAAATAGAATGTTCTGAGAAGCTTAAAATGAAGAAATAAGCGTTCTAAAATGCTTTAAAAATTCAAAGACATCTTTCAATGGTTAACTAACGCAAGGCGCAATATCAGACCTTAATATTGACCCATAACATTTAAATTGGACCAGGTATTATATTACAGGGTATTAGTGTACCCTTCCACAGGAAATAATTATAGGTCAATTAGGGGGTACACTATGTATATTTTAAATAGTGCATTAAAACAAGGAAATACGAAGACACTTTTCTATGTTAACTAACGGCACGGTATCGGACCTTAATATTGACCTATAATTTTTAAATTGGACCACGTATTATATTACAGGGTTATAGTGTACCCTACCACAGGAAATAATTATAGGTCAATTAGGGGGTACACAGAGTGACCCTAAAGTTTACTATGTATGCCTATGCGAAATAAAGTGTTCTGAGAAGCTTAAAATGAGGAAATAAGCGTTCTAAAATGCTTTAAAAATTCAAAGACATTTTTCTATGTTAACTAACGGCACGGTATCGGATCTTAATATTGACCTATAATTTTTAAATTGGACCACGTATTATATTACAGGGTAATAGTGTGCCCTACCACAGGAAATAATTATAGGTCATTTAGGGGGTACACAGCGTGACCCTAAATTTTACTATGTATGCCTATGCGAAATAAAGTGTTCTGAGAAGCTTAAAATGAAGAAATAAGCGTTCTAAAATGCTTTAAAAATTCAAAGACATCTTTCAATGGTTAACTAGCGCAAGGCGCAATATCAGACCTTAATATTGACCCATAATATTTAAATTGGCCCAGGTATTATATTACAGGGTAATAGTGCACCCTACCACAGGAAATAATTATAGGTCAATTAGGGGGTACACTATGTATATTTTAAATAGTGCATTAAAACAAGGAAATACGAAGACACTTTTCTATGTTAACTAACGGCACGGTATCGGACCTTAATATTGACCTATAATTTTTAAATTGTACCACGTATTATATTACAGGGTAATAGTGTACCTTACCACAGGAAATAATTATAGGTCAATTAGGTGGTACACAGCATGACCCTAAAATTTACTATGTATGCCTATGCGAAATAGAGTGTTCTGAGAAGCTTAAAATGAAGAAATAAGCGTTCTAAAATGCTTTAAAAATTCAAAGACATCTTTCAATGGTTAACTAACGCAAGGCGCGATATCAGACCTTAATATGGAACCATAATATTTCAATTGGACCAGGTATTATATTACAGGGTAATAGTGTACCCTACAACAGGAAATAATTATAGGTCAATTAGGGGGTACACTATGTATGTTTTAAATAGTGCATTAAAACAAGAAAATACGAAGACACTTTTCTATGTTAACTAACGGCACGGTATCGGACCTTAATATTGACCTATAATTTTTAAATTGGACCACGTATTATATTACAGGGTTATAGTGTACCCTACCACAGGAAATAATTATAGGTCAATTAGGGGGTACGCAGAGTGACCCTAAAGTTTTCTATGTATGCCTATGCGAAATGAAGTGTTCTGAGAAGCTTAAAATGAGGAAATAAGCGTTCTAAAATGCTTTAAAAATTCAAAGACATTTTTCTATGCTAACTAACGGCACGGTATCGGACCTTAATATTGACCTATAATTTTTAAATTGGACCACGTATTATATTACAGGGTAATAGTGTGCCCTACCACAGGAAATAATTATAGGTCATTTAGGGGGTACACAGCGTGACCCTAAATTTTACTATGTATGCCTATGCGAAATAAAGTGTTCTGAGAAGCTTAAAATGAAGAAATAAGGGTTCTAAAATGCTTTAAAAATTCAAAGACATCTTTCAATGGTTAACTAGCGCAAGGCGCAATATCAGACCTTAATATTGACCCATAATATTTAAATTGGACCAGGTATTATATTACAGGGTAATAGTGCACCCTACCACAGGAAATAATTATAGGTCAATTAGGGGGTACACTATGTATATTTTAAATAGTGCATTAAAACAAGGAAATACGAAGACACTTTTCTATGTTAACTAACGGCACGGTATCGGACCTTAATATTGACCTATAATTTTTAAATTGTACCACGTATTATATTACAGGGTAATAGTGTACCTTACCACAGGAAATAATTTTAGGTCAATTAGGTGGTACACAGCATGACCCTAAAACTTACTATGTATGCCTATGCGAAATAGAGTGTTCTGAGAAGCTTAAAATGAAGAAATAAGCGTTTTAAAATGCTTTAAAAATTCAAAGACATCTTTCAATGGTTAACTAACGCAAGGCGCGATATCAGACCTTAATATGGAACCATAATATTTCAATTGGACCAGGTATTATATTACAGGGTAATAGTGTACCCTACAACAGGAAATAATTATAGGTCAATTAGGGGGTACACTATGTATGTTTTAAATAGTGCATTAAAACAAGAAAATACGAAGACACTTTTCTATGTTAACTAACGGCACGGTATCGGACCTTAATATTGACCTATAATTTTTAAATTGGACCACGTATTATATTACAGGGTTATAGTGTACCCTACCACAGGAAATAATTATAGGTCAATTAGGGGGTACACAGAGTGACCCTAAAGTTTACTATGTATGCCTATGCGAAATAAAGTGTTCTGAGAAGCTTAAAATGAGGAAATAAGCGTTCTAAAATGCTTTAAAAATTCAAAGACATTTTTCTATGTTAACTAACGGCACGGTATCGGACCTTAATATTGACCTATAATTTTTAAATTGGACCACGTATTATATTACAGGGAAATAGTGTACCCTATCACAGGAAATAATTATAGGTCATTTAGGGGGTACACAGCGTGACCCTAAATTTTACTATGTATGCCTATGCGAAATAGAGTGTTCTGAGATGCTTAAAATGAAGAAATAAGCGTTCTAAAATGCTTTAAAAATTCAAAGACATCTTTCAATGGTTAACTAGCGCAAGGCGCAATATCAGACCTTAATATTGACCCATAATATTCAAATTGGACCAGGTATTATATTACAGGGTAATAGTGTACCCTACCACAGGAAATAATTATAGGTCAATTAGGGGGTACACTATGTATATTTTAAATTGTGCATTAAAACAAGGAAATACGAAGACACTTTTCTATGTTAACTAACGGCACGGTATCGGACCTTAATATTGACCCATAATTTTTAAATTGGACCACGTATTATATTACAGGGTAATAGTGTACCCTACCACAGGAAATAATTATAGGTCAATTAGGGGGTACACAGTGTGACCCTAAAGTTTACTATGTATGCCTATGCGAAATAAAGTGTTCTGAGAAGCTTAAAATGAGGAAATAAGCGTTCTAAAATGCTTTTAAAATTCAAAGACATTTTTCTATGCTAACTAACGGCACGGTATCGGACCTTAATATTGACCTATAATTTTTAAATTGGACCACCTATTATATTACAGGGTAATAGTGTACCCTACCACAGGAAATAATTATAGGTCAATTAGGGGGTACACAGCGTGACCCTAAAATTTAATATGTATGCCTATGCGAAATAAAGTGTTCTGAGAAGCTTAAAATGAAGAAATAAGCGTTCTAAAATGCTTTAAAAATTCAAAGACATCTTTCAATGGTTAACTAACGCAAGGCGCAATATCAAACCTTAATATTGACCCATAATATTTAAATTGAACAAGGTATTGTATTACAGGGTAATAGTGTACCCTACCACAGGAAATAATTATAGGTCAATTAGGGGGTACACTATGTATATTTTAAATAGTGCATTAAAACAAGGAAATACGAAGACATTTTTCAATGTTAACTAACGGCACGGTATCGGAACTTAATATTGACCTATAATTTTTACATTGGACCACGTATTATATTACAGGGTAATAGTGTACCCTACCACAGGAATTAATTATAGGTCATTTAGGGGGTACACAGCGTGACCCTAAATTTTACTATGTATGCCTATGCGAAATAAAGTGTTCTGAGAAGCTTAAAATGAGGAAGTAAGCGTTCTAAAATGCTTTAAAAATTCAAAGACATTTTTCTATGTTAACTAACGGCACGGTATCGGACCTTAATATTGACCTATAATTTTTAAATTGGACCACGTATTATATTACAGGGTAATAATGTACCCTACCACAGGAAATAATTATAGGTCATTTAGGGGGTACACAGCGTGACCCTAAATTTTACTATGTATGCCTATGCGAAATAAAGTGTTCTGAGAAGCTTAAAATGAAGAAATAAGCGTTCTAAAATGCTTTAAAAATTCAAAGACATCTTTCAATGGTTAACTAGCGCAAGGCGCAATATCAGACCTTAATATTGACCCATAATATTTAAATTGGACCAGGTATTATATTACAGGGTAATAGTGCACCCTACCACAGGAAATAATTATAGGTCAATTAGGGGGTACACTATGTATATTTTAAATAGTGCATTAAAACAAGGAAATACGAAGACACTTTTCTATGTTAACTAACGGCACGGTATCGGACCTTAATATTGACCTATAATTTTTAAATTGTACCACGTATTATATTACAGGGTAATAGTGTACCTTACCACAGGAAATAATTATAGGTCAATTAGGTGGTACACAGCATGACCCTAAAATTTATTATGTATGCCTATGCGAAATAGAGTGTTCTGAGAAGCTTAAAATGAAGAAATAAGCGTTCTAAAATGCTTTAAAAATTCAAAGACATCTTTCAATGGTTAACTAACGCAAGGCGCGATATCAGACCTTAATATGGAACCATAATATTTCAATTGGACCAGGTATTATATTACAGGGTAATAGTGTACCCTACAACAGGAAATAATTATAGGTCAATTAGGGGGTACACTATGTATGTTTTAAATAGTGCATTAAAACAAGAAAATACGAAGACACTTTTCTATGTTAACTAACGGCACGGTATCGGACCTTAATATTGACCTATAATTTTTAAATTGGACCACGTATTATATTACAGGGTTATAGTGTACCCTACCACAGGAAATAATTATAGGTCAATTAGGGGGTACACAGAGTGACCCTAAAGTTTACTATGTATGCCTATGCGAAATAAAGTGTTCTGAGAAGCTTAAAATGAGGAAATAAGCGTTCTAAATGCTTTAAAAATTCAAAGACATTTTTCTATGTTAACTAACGGCACGTTATCGGACCTTAATATTGACCTATAATTTTTAAATTGGACCACGTATTATATTACAGGGAAATAGTGCACCCTACCACAGGAAATAATTATAGGTCATTTAGGGGGTACACAGCGTGACCCTAAATTTTACTATGTATGCCTATGCGAAATAGAGTGTTCTGAGATGCTTAAAATGAAGAAATAAGCGTTCAAAAATGCTTTAAAAATTCAAAGACATCTTTCAATGGTTAACTAACGCAAGGCGCAATATCAGACCTTAATATTGACCCATAATATTTAAATTGGACCAGGTATTATATTACAGGGTAATAGTGTACCCTACCACAGGAAATAATTATAGGTCAATTAGGGGATACACTATGTATATTTTAAATAGTGCATTAAAACAAGGAAATACGAAGACACTTTTCTATGTTAACTAACGGCACGGTATCGGACCTTAATATTGACCTATAATTTTTAAACAGGACCACGTATTATATTACAGGGTTATAGTGTACCCTACCACAGGAAATAATTATAGGTCAATTAGGGGGTACACAGAGTGACCCTAAAGTTTACTATGTATGCCTATGCGAAATAAAGTGTTCTGAGAAGCTTAAAATGAGGAAATAAGCGTTCTAAAATGCTTTAAAAATTCAAAGACATTTTTCTATGTTAACTAACGGCACGGTATCGGACCTTAATATTGACCTATAATTTTTAAATTGGACCACGTATTATATTACAGGGTAATAGTGTGCCCTACCACAGGAAATAATTATAGGTCATTTAGGGGGTACACAGCGTGACCCTAAATTTTACTATGTATGCCTATGCGAAATAAAGTGTTCTGAGAAGCTTAAAATGAAGAAATAAGCGTTCTAAAATGCTTTAAAAATTCAAAGACATCTTTCAATGGTTAACTAGCGCAAGGCGCAATATCAGACCTTAATATTGACCCATAATATTTAAATTGGACCAGGTATTATATTACAGGGTAATAGTGCACCCTACCACAGGAAATAATTATAGGTCAATTAGGGGTACACTATGTATATTTTAAATAGTGCATTAAAACAAGGAAATACGAAGACACTTTTCTATGTTAACTAACGGCACGGTATCGGACCTTAATATTGACCTATAATTTTTAAATTGTACCACGTATTATATTACAGGGTAATAGTGTACCTTACCACAGGAAATAATTATAGGTCAATTAGGTGGTACACAGCATGACCCTAAAGTTTACTATGTATGCCTATGCGAAATAAAGTGTTCTGAGAAGCTTAAAATGAAGAAATAAGCGTTCTAAAATGATTTAAAATTCAAAGACATCTTTCAATGGTTAACTAACGCAAGGCGCAATATCAAACCTTAATATTGACCCATAATATTTAAATTGAACAAGGTATTGTATTACAGGGTAATAGTGTACCCTACCACAGGAAATAATTATAGGTCAATTAGGGGGTACACTATGTATATTTTAAATAGTGCATTAAAACAAGGAAATACGAAGACATTTTTCTATGTTAACTAACGGCACGGTATCGGACCTTAATATTGACCCATAATTTTTAAATTGGACCACGTATTATATTACAGGGTAATAATGTACCCTACCACAGGAAATAATTATAGGTCATTTAGGGGGTACACAGTGTGACCCTAAATTTTACTATGTATGCCTATGCGAAATAGAGTGTTCTGAGATGCTTAAAATGAAGAAATAAGCGTTCAAAAATGCTTTAAAAATTCAAAGACATCTTTCAATGGTTAACTAGCCCAAGGCGCAATATCAGACCTTAATATTGACCCATAATATTTAAATTGGACCAGGTATTATATTACAGGGTAATAGTGTACCCTACCACAGGAAATAATTATAGGTCAATTAGGGGCTACACTATGTATATTTTAAATTGTGCATTAAAACAAGGAAATACGAAGACACTTTTCTATGTTAACTAACGGCACGGTATCGGACCTTAATATTGACCCATAATTTTTAAATTGGACCACGTATTATATTACAGGGTAATAGTGTACCCTACCACAGGAAATAATTATAGGTCAATTAGGGGGTACACAGTGTGACCCTAAAGTTTACTATGTATGCCTATGCGAAATAAAGTGTTCTGAGAAGCTTAAAATGAGGAAATAAGCGTTCTAAAATGCTTTTAAAATTCAAAGACATTTTTCTATGCTAACTAATGGCACGGTATCGGACCTTAATATTGACCTATAATTTTTAAATTGGACCACCTATTATATTACAGGGTAATAGTGTACCCTACCACAGGAAATAATTATAGGTCAATTAGAGGGTACACAGCGTGACCCTAAAGTTTACTATGTATGCCTATGCGAAATAAAGTGTTCTGAGAAGCTTAAAATGAAGAAATAAGCGTTCTAAAATGCTTTAAAAATTCAAAGACATCTTTCAATGGTTAACTAACGCAAGGCGCAATATCAAACCTTAATATTGACCCATAATATTTAAATTGAACAAGGTATTGTATTACAGGGTAATAGTGTACCCTACCACAGGAAATAATTATAGGTCAATTAGGGGGTACACTATGTATATTTTAAATAGTGCATTAAAACAAGGAAATACGAAGACATTTTTCAATGTTAACTAACGGCACGGTATCGGAACTTAGTATTGACCTATAATTTTTACATTGGACCACGTATTATATTACAGGGTAATAGTGTACCCTACCACAGGAATTAATTATAGGTCATTTAGGGGGTACACAGCGTGACCCTAAATTTTACTATGTATGCTTATGCGAAATAGAGTGTTCTGAGAAGCTTAAAATGAAGAAATAAGCGTTCTAAAATGCTTTAAAAATTCAAAGACATCTTTCAATGGTTAACTAGCGCAAGGCGCAATATCAGACCTTAATATTGACCCATAATATTTAAATTGGACCAGGTATTATATTACAGGGTAATAGTGTACTCTACCACAGGAAATAATTATAGGTCAATTAGGGGGTACACTATGTATATTTTAAATTGTGCATTAAAACAAGGAAATACGAAGACATTTTTCAATGTTAACTAACGGCACGGTATCGGAACTTAATATTGACCTATAATTTTTACATTGGACCACGTATTATATTACAGGGTAATAGTGTACCCTACGACAGGAATTAATTATAGGTCATTTAGGGGGTACACATCGTGACCCTAAATTTTACTATGTATGCCTATGCGAAATAAAGTGTTCTGAGAAGCTTAAAATGAGGAAATAAGCGTTCTAAAATGCTTTAAAAATTCAAAGACATTTTTCTATGTTAACTAACGGCACGGTATCGGACCTTAATATTGACCTATAATTTTTAAATTGGACCACGTATTATATTACAGGGTAATAATGTACCCTACCACAGGAAATAATTATAGGTCATTTAGGGGGTACACAGTGTGACCCTAAATTTTACTATGTATGCCTATGCGAAATAGTGTTCTGAGATGCTTAAAATGAAGAAATAAGCGTTCAAAAATGCTTTAAAAATTCAAAGACATCTTTCAATGGTTAACTAGCGCAAGGCGCAATATCAGACCTTAATATTGACCCATAATATTTAAATTGGACCAGGTATTATATTACAGGGTAATAGTGTACCCTACCACAGGAAATAATTATAGGTCAATTAGGGGGTACACTATGTATATTTTAAATTGTGCATTAAAACAAGGAAATACGAAGACACTTTTCTATGTTAACTAACGGCACGGTATCGGACCTTAATATTGACCCATAATTTTTAAATTGGACCACGTATTATATTACAGGGTAATAGTGTACCCTACCACAGGAAATAATTATAGGTCAATTAGGGGGTTCACAGTGTGACCCTAAAGTTTACTATGTATGCCTATGCGAAATAAAGTGTTCTGAGAAGCTTAAAATGAGGAAATAAGCGTTCTAAAATGCTTTTAAAATTCAAAGACATTTTTCTATGCTAACTAACGGCACGGTATCGGACCTTAATATTGACCTATAATTTTTAAATTGGACCACGTATTATATTACAGGGTAATAGTGTGCCCTACCACAGGAAATAATTATAGGTCATTTAGGGGGTACACAGCGTGACCCTAAATTTTACTATGTATGCCTATGCGAAATAAAGTGTTCTGAGAAGCTTAAAATGAAGAAATAAGCGTTCTAAAATGCTTTAAAAATTCAAAGACATCTTTCAATGGTTAACTAGCGCAAGGCGCAATATCAGACCTTAATATTGACCCATAATATTTAAATTGGACCAGGTATTATATTACAGGGTAATAGTGCACCCTACCACAGGAAATAATTATAGGTCAATTAGGGGTACACTATGTATATTTTAAATAGTGCATTAAAACAAGGAAATACGAAGACACTTTTCTATGTTAACTAACGGCACGGTATCGGACCTTAATATTGACCTATAATTTTTAAATTGTACCACGTATTATATTACAGGGTAATAGTGTACCTTACCACAGGAAATAATTATAGGTCAATTAGGTGGTACACAGCATGACCCTAAAGTTTACTATGTATGCCTATGCGAAATAAAGTGTTTCTGAGAAGCTTAAAATGAAGAAATAAGCGTTCTAAAATGATTTAAAATTCAAAGACATCTTTCAATGGTTAACTAACGCAAGCGCAATATCAAACCTTAATATTGACCCATAATATTTAAATTGAACAAGGTATTGTATTACAGGGTAATAGTGTACCCTACCACAGGAAATAATTATAGGTCAATTAGGGGGTACACTATGTATATTTTAAATAGTGCATTAAAACAAGGAAATACGAAGACATTTTTCTATGTTAACTAACGGCACGGTATCGGACCTTAATATTGACCCATAATTTTTAAATTGGACCACGTATTATATTACAGGGTAATAATGTACCCTACCACAGGAAATAATTATAGGTCATTTAGGGGGTACACAGTGTGACCCTAAATTTTACTATGTATGCCTATGCGAAATAGAGTGTTCTGAGATGCTTAAAATGAAGAAATAAGCGTTCAAAAATGCTTTAAAAATTCAAAGACATCTTTCAATGGTTAACTAGCCCAAGGCGCAATATCAGACCTTAATATTGACCCATAATATTTAAATTGGACCAGGTATTATATTACAGGGTAATAGTGTACCCTACCACAGGAAATAATTATAGGTCAATTAGGGGCTACACTATGTATATTTTAAATTGTGCATTAAAACAAGGAAATACGAAGACACTTTTCTATGTTAACTAACGGCACGGTATCGGACCTTAATATTGACCCATAATTTTTAAATTGGACCACGTATTATATTACAGGGTAATAGTGTACCCTACCACAGGAAATAATTATAGGTCAATTAGGGGGTACACAGTGTGACCCTAAAGTTTACTATGTATGCCTATGCGAAATAAAGTGTTCTGAGAAGCTTAAAATGAGGAAATAAGCGTTCTAAAATGCTTTTAAAATTCAAAGACATTTTTCTATGCTAACTAATGGCACGGTATCGGACCTTAATATTGACCTATAATTTTTAAATTGGACCACCTATTATATTACAGGGTAATAGTGTACCCTACCACAGGAAATAATTATAGGTCAATTAGAGGGTACACAGCGTGACCCTAAAGTTTACTATGTATGCCTATGCGAAATAAAGTGTTCTGAGAAGCTTAAAATGAAGAAATAAGCGTTCTAAAATGCTTTAAAAATTCAAAGACATCTTTCAATGGTTAACTAACGCAAGGCGCAATATCAAACCTTAATATTGACCCATAATATTTAAATTGAACAAGGTATTGTATTACAGGGTAATAGTGTACCCTACCACAGGAAATAATTATAGGTCAATTAGGGGGTACACTATGTATATTTTAAATAGTGCATTAAAACAAGGAAATACGAAGACATTTTTCAATGTTAACTAACGGCACGGTATCGGAACTTAGTATTGACCTATAATTTTTACATTGGACCACGTATTATATTACAGGGTAATAGTGTACCCTACCACAGGAATTAATTATAGGTCATTTAGGGGGTACACAGCGTGACCCTAAATTTTACTATGTATGCTTATGCGAAATAGAGTGTTCTGAGAAGCTTAAAATGAAGAAATAAGCGTTCTAAAATGCTTTAAAAATTCAAAGACATCTTTCAATGGTTAACTAGCGCAAGGCGCAATATCAGACCTTAATATTGACCCATAATATTTAAATTGGACCAGGTATTATATTACAGGGTAATAGTGTACTCTACCACAGGAAATAATTATAGGTCAATTAGGGGGTACACTATGTATATTTTAAATTGTGCATTAAAACAAGGAAATACGAAGACATTTTTCAATGTTAACTAACGGCACGGTATCGGAACTTAATATTGACCTATAATTTTTACATTGGACCACGTATTATATTACAGGGTAATAGTGTACCCTACGACAGGAATTAATTATAGGTCATTTAGGGGGTACACATCGTGACCCTAAATTTTACTATGTATGCCTATGCGAAATAAAGTGTTCTGAGAAGCTTAAAATGAGGAAATAAGCGTTCTAAAATGCTTTAAAAATTCAAAGACATTTTTCTATGTTAACTAACGGCACGGTATCGGACCTTAATATTGACCTATAATTTTTAAATTGGACCACGTATTATATTACAGGGTAATAATGTACCCTACCACAGGAAATAATTATAGGTCATTTAGGGGGTACACAGTGTGACCCTAAATTTTACTATGTATGCCTATGCGAAATAGTGTTCTGAGATGCTTAAAATGAAGAAATAAGCGTTCAAAAATGCTTTAAAAATTCAAAGACATCTTTCAATGGTTAACTAGCGCAAGGCGCAATATCAGACCTTAATATTGACCCATAATATTTAAATTGGACCAGGTATTATATTACAGGGTAATAGTGTACCCTACCACAGGAAATAATTATAGGTCAATTAGGGGGTACACTATGTATATTTTAAATTGTGCATTAAAACAAGGAAATACGAAGACACTTTTCTATGTTAACTAACGGCACGGTATCGGACCTTAATATTGACCCATAATTTTTAAATTGGACCACGTATTATATTACAGGGTAATAGTGTACCCTACCACAGGAAATAATTATAGGTCAATTAGGGGGTTCACAGTGTGACCCTAAAGTTTACTATGTATGCCTATGCGAAATAAAGTGTTCTGAGAAGCTTAAAATGAGGAAATAAGCGTTCTAAAATGCTTTTAAAATTCAAAGACATTTTTCTATGCTAACTAACGGCACGGTATCGGACCTTAATATTGACCTATAATTTTTAAATTGGACCACCTATTATATTACAGGGTAATAATGTACCCTACCACAGGAAATAATTATAGGTCATTTAGGGGGTACACAGCGTGACCCTAAATTTTACTATGTATGCCTATGCGAAATAGAGTGTTCTGAGATGCTTAAAATGAAGAAATAAGCGTTCTAAAATGCTTTAAAAATTCAAAGACATCTTTCAATGGTTAACTAACGCAAGGCGCAATATCAGACCTTAATATTGACCCATAATATTTAAATTGGACCAGGTATTATATTACAGGGTAATAGTGTACCCTACCACAGGAAATAATTATAGGTCAATTAGGGGGTACACTATGTATATTTTAAATAGTGCATTAAAACAAGGAAATACGAAGACATTTTTCTATGTTAACTAACGGCACGGTATCGGACCTTAATATTGACCTATATATTTTAAATTGGACCACGTATTATATTACAGGGTTATAGTGTACCCTACCACAGGAAATAATTATAGGTCAATTAGGGGGTACGCAGAGTGACCCTAAAGTTTACTATGTATACCTATGCGAAATAAAGTGTTCTGAGAAGCTTAAAATGAGGAAATAAGCGTTCTAAAATGCTTTAAAAATTCAAAGACATTTTTCTATGCTAACTAACGGCACGGTATCGGACCTTAATATTGACCTATAATTTTTAAATTGGACCACGTATTATATTACAGGGTAATAGTGTACCCTACTACAGGAAATATTTATAGGTCATTTAGGGGGTACACAGCGTGGCCCTAAATTTTACTATGTATGCTTATGCGAAATAGAGTGTTCTGAGAAGCTTAAAATGAAGAAATAAGCGTTCTAAAATGCTTTAAAAATTCAAAGACATCTTTCAATGGTTAACTAGCGCAAGGCGCAATATCAGACCTTAATATTGACCCATAATATTTAAATTGGACCAGGTATTATATTACAGGGTAATAGTGTACCCTACCACAGGAAATAATTATAGGTCAATTAGGGGGTACACTATGTATATTTTAAATTGTGCAATAAAACAAGGAAATACGAAGACACTTTTCTATGTTAACTAACGGCACGGTATCGGACCTTAATATTGACCCATAATTTTTAAATTGGACCACGTATTATATTACAGGGTAATAGTGTACCCTACCACAGGAAATAATTATAGGTCAATTAGGGGGTACACAGTGTGACCCTAAAGTTTACTATGTATGCCTATGCGAAATAAAGTGTTCTGAGAAGCTTAAAATGAGGAAATAAGCGTTCTAAAATGCTTTTAAAATTCAATGACATCTTTCAATGGTTAACTAACGCAAGGCGCAATATCAGACCTTAATATTGACCCATAATATTTAAATTGGACCAGGTATTATATTACAGGGTAATAGTGTACCCTTCCACAGGAAATAATTATAGGTCAATTAGGGGGTACACTATGTATATTTTAAATAGTGCATTAAAACAAGGAAATACGAAGACACTTTTCTATGTTAACTAACGGCACGGTATCGGACCTTAATATTGACCTATAATTTTTAAATTGGACCACGTATTATATTACAGGGTTATAGTGTACCCTACCACAGGAAATAATTATAGGTCAATTAGGGGGTACGCAGAGTGACCCTAAAGTTTACTATGTATGCCTATGCGAAATAAAGTGTTCTGAGAAGCTTAAAATGAGGAAATAAGCGTTCTAAAATGCTTTAAAAATTCAAAGACATTTTTCTATGCTAACTAACGGCACGGTATCGGACCTTAATATTGACCTATAATTTTTAAATTGGACCACGTATTATATTACAGGGTAATAGTGTACCCTACCACAGGAAATATTTATAGGTCATTTAGGGGGTACACAGCGTGACCCTAAATTTTACTATGTATGCTTATGCGAAATAGAGTGTTCTGAGAAGCTTAAAATGAAGAAATAAGCGTTCTAAAATGCTTTAAAAATTCAAAGACATCTTTCAATGGTTAACTAGCGCAATTCGCAATATCAGACCTTAATATTGACCCATAATATTTAAATTGGACCAGGTATTATATTACAGGGTAATAGTGTACCCTACCACAGGAAATAATTATAGGTCAATTAGGGGGTACACTATGTATATTTTAAATTGTGCAATAAAACAAGGAAATACGAAGACACTTTTCTATGTTAACTAACGGCACGGTATCGGACCTTAATATTGACCCATAATTTTTAAATTGGACCACGTATTATATTACAGGGTAATAGTGTACCCTACCACAGGAAATAATTATAGGTCAATTAGGGGGTACACAGTGTGACCCTAAAGTTTACTATGTATGCCTATGCGAAATAAAGTGTTCTGAGAAGCTTAAAATGAGGAAATAAGCGTTCTAAAATGCTTTTAAAATTCAATGACATTTTTCTATGCTAACTAACGGCACGGTATCGGACCTTAATATTGACCTATAATTTTTAAATTGAACCACCTATTATATTACAGGGTAATAGTGTACCCTACCACAGGAAATAATTATAGGTCAATTAGGGGGTACACAGCGTGACCCTAAAGTTTACTATGTATGCCTATGCGAAATAAAGTGTTCTGAGAAGCTTAAAATGAAGAAATAAGCGTTCTAAAATGCTTTAAAAATTCAAAGACATCTTTCAATGGTTAACTAACGCAAGGCGCAATATCAAACCTTAATATTGACCCGTAATATTTAAATTGAACAAGGTATTGTATTACAGGGTAATAGTGTACCCTACCACAGGAAATAATTATAGGTCAATTAGGGGGTACACTATGTATATTTTAAATAGTGCATTAAAACAAGGAAATACGAAGACACTTTTCTATGTTAACTAACGGCACGGTATCGGAAATTAATATTGACCTATAATTTTTAAATTGGACCACGTATTATATTACAGGGTTATAGTGTACCCTACCACAGGAAATAATTATAGGTCAATTAGGGGGTACGCAGAGTGACCCTAAAGTTTACTATGTATGCCTATGCGAAATAAAGTGTTCTGAGAAGCTTAAAATGAGGAAATAAGAGTTCTAAAATGCTTTAAAAATTCAAAGACATTTTTCTATGCTAACTAACGACACGGTATCGGACCTTAATATTGACCTATAATTTTTAAATTGGACCACGTATTATATTACAGGGTAATAGTGTACCCTACCACAGGAAATATTTATAGGTCATTTAGGGGGTACACAGCGTGACCCTAAATTTTACTATGTATGCTTATGCGAAATAGAGTGTTCTGAGAAGCTTAAAATGAAGAAATAAGCGTTCTAAAATGCTTTAAAAATTCAAAGACATCTTTCAATGGTTAACTAGCGCAAGGCGCAATATCAGACCTTAATATTGACCCATAATATTTAAATTGGACCAGGTATTATATTACAGGGTAATAGTGTACCCTACCACAGGAAATAATTATAGGTCAATTAGGGGGTACACTATGTATATTTTAAATTGTGCATTAAAACAAGGAAATACGAAGACACTTTTCTATGTTAACTAACGGCACGGTATCGGACCTTAATATTGACCCATAATTTTTAAATTGGACCACGTATTATATTACAGGGTAGTAGTGTACCCTACCACAGGAAATAATTATAGGTCAATTAGGGGGTACACAGTGTGACCCTAAAGTTTACTATGTATGCCTATGCGAAATAAAGTGTTCTGAGAAGCTTAAAATGAGGAAATAAGCGTTCTAAAATACTTTTAAAATTCAAAGACATTTTTCTATGCTAACTAACGGCACGGTATCGGACCTTAATATTGACCTATAATTTTTAAATTGGACCACCTATTATATTACAGGGTAATAGTGTACCCTACCACAGTAAATAATTATAGGTCAATTAGGGGGTACACAGCGTGACCCTAAAGTTTACTATGTATGCCTATGCGAAATAAAGTGTTCTGAGAAGCTTAAAATGAAGAAATAAGCGTTCTAAAATGCTTTAAAAATTCAAAGACATCTTTCAATGGTTAACTAACGCAAGGCGCAATATCAAACCTTAATATTGACCCATAATATTTAAATTGAACAAGGTATTGTATTACAGGGTAATAGTGTACCCTACCACAGGAAATAATTATAGGTCAATTAGGGGGTACACTATGTATATTTTAAATTGTGCATTAAAACAAGGAAATACGAAGACACTTTTCTATGTTAACTAACGGCACGGTATCGGACCTTAATATTGACCCATAATTTTTAAATTGGACCACGTATTATATTACAGGGTAATAGTGTACCTTACCACAGGAAATAATTATAGGTCAATTAGGGGGTACACAGTGTGACCCTAAAGTTTACTATGTATGCCTATGCGAAATAAAGTGTTCTGAGAAGCTTAAAATGAGGAAATAAGCGTTCTAAAATGCTTTTAAAATTCAAAGACATTTTTCTATGCTAACTAACGGCACGGTATCGGACCTTAATATTGACCTATAATTTTTAAATTGGACCACCTATTATATTACAGGGTAATAGTGTACCCTACTACAGGAAATAATTATAGGTCATTTAGGGGGTACACAGCGTGACCCTAAATTTTACTATGTATGCCTATGCGAAATAGAGTGTTCTGAGATGCTTAAAATGAAGAAATAAGCGTTCAAAAATGCTTTAAAAATTCAAAGACATCTTTCAATGGTTAACTAACGCAAGGCGCAATATCATACCTTAATATTGACCCATAATATTTAAATTGGAATAGGTATTATATTACAGGGTAATAGTGTACCCTACCACAGGAAATAATTATAGGTCAATTAGGGGGTACACTATGTATATTTTAAATAGTGCATTAAAACAAGGAAATACGAAGACACTTTTCTATGTTAACTAACGGCACGGTATCGGAAATTAATATTGACCTATAATTTTTAAATTGGACCACGTATTATATTACAGGGTTATAGTGTACCCTACCACAGGAAATAATTATAGGTCAATAAGGGGGTACGCAGAGTGACCCTAAAGTTTACTATGAATGCATATGCGAAATAAAGTGTTCTGAGAAGCTTAAAATGAGGAAATAAGCGTTCTAAAATGCTTTAAAAATTCAAAGACATTTTTCTATGCTAACTAACGGCACGGTATCGGACCTTAATATTGACCTATAATTTTTAAATTGGACCACCTATTATATTACAGGGTAATAGTGTACCCTACCACAGGAAATAATTATAGGTCAATTAGGGGGTACACAGCGTGACCCTAAAGTTTACTATGTATGCCTATGCGAAATAAAGTGTCCTGAGAAGCTTAAAATGAAGAAATAAGCGTTCTAAAATGCTTTAAAAATTCAAAGACATCTTTCAATGGTTAACTAACGCAAGGCGCAATATCAAACCTTAATATTGACCCATAATATTTAAATTGAACCAGGTATTGTATTACAGGGTAATAGTGTACCCTACCACAGGAAATAATTATAGGTCAATTAGGGGGTACACTATGTGTATTTTAAATAGTGCATTAAAACAAGGAAATACGAAGACATTTTTCAATGTTAACTAACGGCACGGTATCGGAACTTAATATTGACCTATAATTTTTAAATTGGACCACGTATTATGTTACAGGGTAATAGTGTACCCTACCACAGGAAATAATTATAGGTCATTTAGGGGGTACACAGCGTGACCCTAAATTTTACTATGTATGCTTATGCGAAATAGAGTGTTCTGAGAAGCTTAAAATGAAGAAATAAGCGTTCTAAAATGCTTTAAAAATTCAAAGACATCTTTCAATGGTTAACTAGCGCAAGGCGCAATATCAGACCTTAATATTGACCCATAATATTTAAATTGGACCAGGTATTATATTACAGGGTAATAGTGTACCCTACCACAGGAAATAATTATAGGTCAATTAGGGGGTACACTATGTATATTTTAAATTGTGCATTAAAACAAGGAAATACGAAGACACTTTTCTATGTTAACTAACGGCACGGTATCGGACCTTAATATTGACCCATAATTTTTAAATTGGACCACGTATTATATTACAGGGTAATAGTGTACCCTACCACAGGAAATAATTATAGGTCAATTAGGGGGTACACAGTGTGACCCTAAAGTTTACTATGTATGCCTATGCGAAATAAAGTGTTCTGAGAAGCTTAAAATGAGGAAATAAGCGTTCTAAAATGCTTTTAAAATTCAATGACATCTTTCAATGGTTAACTAACGCAAGGCGCAATATCAGACCTTAATATTGACCCATAATATTTAAATTGGACCAGGTATTATATTACAGGGTAATAGTGTACCCTTCCACAGGAAATAATTATAGGTCAATTAGGGGGTACACTATGTATATTTTAAATAGTGCATTAAAACAAGGAAATACGAAGACACTTTTCTATGTTAACTAACGGCACGGTATCGGACCTGAATATTGACCTATAATTTTTAAATTGGACCACGTATTATATTACAGGGTTATAGTGTACCCTACCACAGGAAATAATTATAGGTCAATTAGGGGGTACGCAGAGTGACCCTAAAGTTTACTATGTATGCCTATGCGAAATAAAGTGTTCTGAGAAGCTTAAAATGAGGAAATAAGCGTTCTAAAATGCTTTAAAAATTCAAAGACATTTTTCTATGCTAACTAACGGCACGGTATCGGACCTTAATATTGACCTATAATTTTTAAATTGGACCACGTATTATATTACAGGGTAATAGTGTACCCTACCACAGGAAATATTTATAGGTCATTTAGGGGGTACACAGCGTGACCCTAAATTTTACTATGTATGCTTATGCGAAATAGAGTGTTCTGAGAAGCTTAAAATGAAGAAATAAGCGTTCTAAAATGCTTTAAAAATTCAAAGACATCTTTCAATGGTTAACTAGCGCAATTCGCAATATCAGACCTTAATATTGACCCATAATATTTAAATTGGACCAGGTATTATATTACAGGGTAATAGTGTACCCTACCACAGGAAATAATTATAGGTCAATTAGGGGGTACACTATGTATATTTTAAATTGTGCAATAAAACAAGGAAATACGAAGACACTTTTCTATGTTAACTAACGGCACGGTATCGGACCTTAATATTGACCCATAATTTTTAAATTGGACCACGTATTATATTACAGGGTAATAGTGTACCCTACCACAGGAAATAATTATAGGTCAATTAGGGGGTACACAGTGTGACCCTAAAGTTTACTATGTATGCCTATGCGAAATAAAGTGTTCTGAGAAGCTTAAAATGAGGAAATAAGCGTTCTAAAATGCTTTTAAAATTCAATGACATTTTTCTATGCTAACTAACGGCACGGTATCGGACCTTAATATTGACCTATAATTTTTAAATTGAACCACCTATTATATTACAGGGTAATAGTGTACCCTACCACAGGAAATAATTATAGGTCAATTAGGGGGTACACAGCGTGACCCTAAAGTTTACTATGTATGCCTATGCGAAATAAAGTGTTCTGAGAAGCTTAAAATGAAGAAATAAGCGTTCTAAAATGCTTTAAAAATTCAAAGACATCTTTCAATGGTTAACTAACGCAAGGCGCAATATCAAACCTTAATATTGACCCGTAATATTTAAATTGAACAAGGTATTGTATTACAGGGTAATAGTGTACCCTACCACAGGAAATAATTATAGGTCAATTAGGGGGTACACTATGTATATTTTAAATAGTGCATTAAAACAAGGAAATACGAAGACACTTTTCTATGTTAACTAACGGCACGGTATCGGAAATTAATATTGACCTATAATTTTTAAATTGGACCACGTATTATATTACAGGGTTATAGTGTACCCTACCACAGGAAATAATTATAGGTCAATTAGGGGGTACGCAGAGTGACCCTAAAGTTTACTATGTATGCCTATGCGAAATAAAGTGTTCTGAGAAGCTTAAAATGAGGAAATAAGAGTTCTAAAATGCTTTAAAAATTCAAAGACATTTTTCTATGCTAACTAACGGCACGGTATCGGACCTTAATATTGACCTATAATTTTTAAATTGGACCACGTATTATATTACAGGGTAATAGTGTACCCTACCACAGGAAATATTTATAGGTCATTTAGGGGGTACACAGCGTGACCCTAAATTTTACTATGTATGCTTATGCGAAATAGAGTGTTCTGAGAAGCTTAAAATGAAGAAATAAGCGTTCTAAAATGCTTTAAAAATTCAAAGACTTCTTTCAATGGTTAACTAGCGCAAGGCGCAATATCAGACCTTAATATTGACCCATAATATTTAAATTGGACCAGGTATTATATTACAGGGTAATAGTGTACCCTACCACAGGAAATAATTATAGGTCAATTAGGGGGTACACTATGTATATTTTAAATTGTGCATTAAAACAAGGAAATACGAAGACACTTTTCTATGTTAACTAACGGCACGGTATCGGACCTTAATATTGACCCATAATTTTTAAATTGGACCACGTATTATATTACAGGGTAGTAGTGTACCCTACCACAGGAAATAATTATAGGTCAATTAGGGGGTACACAGTGTGACCCTAAAGTTTACTATGTATGCCTATGCGAAATAAAGTGTTCTGAGAAGCTTAAAATGAGGAAATAAGCGTTCTAAAATGCTTTTAAAATTCAAAGACATTTTTCTATGCTAACTAACGGCACGGTATCGGACCTTAATATTGACCTATAATTTTTAAATTGGACCACCTATTATATTACAGGGTAATAGTGTACCCTACCACAGTAAATAATTATAGGTCAATTAGGGGGTACACAGCGTGACCCTAAAGTTTACTATGTATGCCTATGCGAAATAAAGTGTTCTGAGAAGCTTAAAATGAAGAAATAAGCGTTCTAAAATGCTTTAAAAATTCAAAGACATCTTTCAATGGTTAACTAACGCAAGGCGCAATATCAAACCTTAATATTGACCCATAATATTTAAATTGAACAAGGTATTGTATTACAGGGTAATAGTGTACCCTACCACAGGAAATAATTATAGGTCAATTAGGGGGTACACTATGTATATTTTAAATAGTGCATTAAAACAAGTTAATACGAAGACATTTTTCAATGTTAACTAACGGCACGGTATCGGAACTTAATATTGACCTATAATTTTTACATTGGACCACGTATTATATTACAGGGTAATAGTGTACCCTACCACAGGAATTAATTATAGGTCATTTAGGGGGTACACAGCGTGACCCTAAATTTTACTATGTATGCCTATGCGAAATAAAGTGTTCTGAGAAGCTTAAAATGAGGAAATAAGCGTTCTAAAATGCTTTAAAAATTCAAAGTCATTTTTCTATGTTAACTAACGGCACGGTATCGGACCTTAATATTGACCTATAATTTTTAAATTGGACCACGTATTATATTACAGGGTAATACTGTACCCTACCACAGGAAATAATTATAGGTCATTTAGGGGGTACACAGCGTGACCCTAAATTTTACTATGTATGCCTATGCGAAATAGAGTGTTCTGAGATGCTTAAAATGAAGAAATAAGCGTTCAAAAATGCTTTAAAAATTCAAAGACATCTTTCAATGGTTAACTAACGCAAGGCGCAATATCAAACCTTAATATTGACCCGTAATATTTAAATTGAACAAGGTATTGTATTACAGGGTAATAGTGTACCCTACCACAGGAAATAATTATAGGTCAATTAGGGGGTACACTATGTATATTTTAAATAGTGCATTAAAACAAGGAAATACGAAGACACTTTTCTATGTTAACTAACGGCACGGTATCGGAAATTAATATTGACCTATAATTTTTAAATTGGACCACGTATTATATTACAGGGTTATAGTGTACCCTACCACAGGAAATAATTATAGGTCAATTAGGGGGTACGCAGAGTGACCCTAAAGTTTACTATGTATGCCTATGCGAAATAAAGTGTTCTGAGAAGCTTAAAATGAGGAAATAAGAGTTCTAAAATGCTTTAAAAATTCAAAGACATTTTTCTATGCTAACTAACGGCACGGTATCGGACCTTAATATTGACCTATAATTTTTAAATTGGACCACGTATTATATTACAGGGTAATAGTGTACCCTACCACAGGAAATATTTATAGGTCATTTAGGGGGTACACAGCGTGACCCTAAATTTTACTATGTATGCTTATGCGAAATAGAGTGTTCTGAGAAGCTTAAAATGAAGAAATAAGCGTTCTAAAATGCTTTAAAAATTCAAAGACATCTTTCAATGGTTAACTAGCGCAAGGCGCAATATCAGACCTTAATATTGACCCATAATATTTAAATTGGACCAGGTATTATATTACAGGGTAATAGTGTACCCTACCACAGGAAATAATTATAGGTCAATTAGGGGGTACACTATGTATATTTTAAATTGTGCATTAAAACAAGGAAATACGAAGACACTTTTCTATGTTAACTAACGGCACGGTATCGGACCTTAATATTGACCCATAATTTTTAAATTGGACCACGTATTATATTACAGGGTAGTAGTGTACCCTACCACAGGAAATAATTATAGGTCAATTAGGGGGTACACAGTGTGACCCTAAAGTTTACTATGTATGCCTATGCGAAATAAAGTGTTCTGAGAAGCTTAAAATGAGGAAATAAGCGTTCTAAAATGCTTTTAAAATTCAAAGACATTTTTCTATGCTAACTAACGGCACGGTATCGGACCTTAATATTGACCTATAATTTTTAAATTGGACCACCTATTATATTACAGGGTAATAGTGTACCCTACCACAGTAAATAATTATAGGTCAATTAGGGGGTACACAGCGTGACCCTAAAGTTTACTATGTATGCCTATGCGAAATAAAGTGTTCTGAGAAGCTTAAAATGAAGAAATAAGCGTTCTAAAATGCTTTAAAAATTCAAAGACATCTTTCAATGGTTAACTAACGCAAGGCGCAATATCAAACCTTAATATTGACCCATAATATTTAAATTGAACAAGGTATTGTATTACAGGGTAATAGTGTACCCTACCACAGGAAATAATTATAGGTCAATTAGGGGGTACACTATGTATATTTTAAATTGTGCATTAAAACAAGGAAATACGAAGACACTTTTCTATGTTAACTAACGGCACGGTATCGGACCTTAATATTGACCCATAATTTTTAAATTGGACCACGTATTATATTACAGGGTAATAGTGTACCTTACCACAGGAAATAATTATAGGTCAATTAGGGGGTACACAGTGTGACCCTAAAGTTTACTATGTATGCCTATGCGAAATAAAGTGTTCTGAGAAGCTTAAAATGAGGAAATAAGCGTTCTAAAATGCTTTTAAAATTCAAAGACATTTTTCTATGCTAACTAACGGCACGGTATCGGACCTTAATATTGACCTATAATTTTTAAATTGGACCACCTATTATATTACAGGGTAATAGTGTACCCTACTACAGGAAATAATTATAGGTCAATTAGGGGGTACACAGCGTGACCCTAAAGTTTACTATGTATGCCTATGCGAAATAAAGTGTTCTGAGAAGCTTAAAATGAAGAAATAAGCGTTCTAAAATGCTTTAAAAATTCAAAGACATCTTTCAATGGTTAACTAACGCAAGGCGCAATATCAAACCTTAATATTGACCCATAATATTTAAATTGAACAAGGTATTGTATTACAGGGTAATAGTGTACCCTACCACAGGAAATAATTATAGGTCAATTAGGGGGTACACTATGTATATTTTAAATAGTGCATTAAAACAAGTTAATACGAAGACATTTTTCAATGTTAACTAACGGCACGGTATCGGAACTTAATATTGACCTATAATTTTTACATTGGACCACGTATTATATTACAGGGTAATAGTGTACCCTACCACAGGAATTAATTATAGGTCATTTAGGGGGTACACAGCGTGACCCTAAATTTTACTATGTATGCCTATGCGAAATAAAGTGTTCTGAGAAGCTTAAAATGAGGAAATAAGCGTTCTAAAATGCTTTAAAAATTCAAAGTCATTTTTCTATGTTAACTAACGGCACGGTATCGGACCTTAATATTGACCTATAATTTTTAAATTGGACCACGTATTATATTACAGGGTAATACTGTACCCTACCACAG